>NW_027478447.1:926679-1235572 GCF_051014685.1 Ptiloglossa arizonensis | reverse complement strand
TAACGTATAACGTATAACGTATAACGTATAACGTATAACGTATAACGTATAACGTATAACGTATAACGTATAACGTATAACGTATAACGTATGACGTATAACGTATAACGTATAACGTATAACGTATAACGTATAACCTATGACGTATAACGTATAACGTATAATGTATAACGTATAACGTATAACGTACAACATGTAATGTATAACGTATAACGTATAATGTATAGCGTATAACGTATAACGTATAACGTATAACGTACAACGAATAACGTATCACGTATAACGTATTACGAATAACGTATAACGTATAACGTACAACGTAACACCTATAACGTATAAAGTATAACGTATAACGTATAACGTATAACGTATAACGTATAACGTATAACGTATATCGTATAACGTATAACGTATAACGTATAACGTATAACTTGTAACGAAAAACGTATAACGAATAACGTAAAACGTATGACGCATTACATGCTACGTATAAAGTATAACATTCAACGTAAAACGTATAACGTACAACGTATAACGTATAACGTGTAACGAAGAACGTATAAAGAATAACGTATAACGTATATCGTATAACGTACAACTTATAACGTATAACGTACAACGTATAACGTATAACGTATAACGTATAACGTAAAACGTATAACGTATAACGTATAACGTATAACGTATAACGTATAACGTATAACGTATAACGTATAACGTATAACATATAACGTACAACGTATAACGTACCACGTATAACGTATTAAGAATAACGTATAACGTATAACGTATAACGTATAACGTATAACGTATAACGTATAACGTATAACGTATAACGTATAACGTATAACGTATAACGTATAACGTATAACGTATAACGTATAACGTATAACGTATAACGTATAACGTATAACGTATAACGTATAACGTATAACGTATAACGTATAACGTATAACGTATAACGTATAACGTATAACGTATAACGTATAACGTATAACGTATAACGTATAACGTATAACGTATAACGTATAACGTATAACGTATAACGTATAACGTATAACGTATAACGTATAACGTATAACGTATAACGTATAACGTATAACGTATAACGTATAACGTATAACGTATAACGTATTACGAATAACGTATAACGTATAACGTATAACGTAACACCTATAACGTATAAAGTATAACGTATAACGTATAACGTATAACGTATAACGTATAACGTATAACGTATAACGTATAACGTATAACGTATAACGTATAACGCATAACATGTAATGTATAACGTATAACGTATAATGTATAACGTATAACGTATAACGTATAACGTATAACGTATAACCTATGACGTATAAAGTATAACGTATAACGTTTAACGTATAACGTATAACGTATAACGTATAACGTATAACGTATAACGTATAACGTATAACGTATGACGTATAACGTATAACGTATAACGTATAACGTATAACGTATAACGTATAACGTATAACGTATAACGTATAACGTATAACATGTAACGTACAACGTATAACGTATAACGTATAACGTATAACGTATAACGTATAACGTATAACGTATTACGAATAACGTATAACGTATAACGTATAACGTAACACCTATAACGTATAAAGTATAACGTATAACGTATAACGTATAACGTATAACGTATAACGTATAACGTATAACGTATAACGTATAACGTATAACGTATAACGCATAACATGTAATGTATAACGTATAACGTATAATGTATAACGTATAACGTATAACGTATAACGTATAACGTATAACCTATGACGTATAAAGTATAACGTATAACGTTTAACGTATAACGTATAACGTATAACGTATAACGTATAACGTATAACCTATGACGTATAACGTATAACGTATAACGTAACACCTATAACGTATAAAGTATAACGTATAACGTATAACGTATAACGTATAACGTATAACGTATAACGTATAACGTATATCGTATAACGTATAACGTATAACGTATAACGTATCACTTGTAACGAAAAACGTATAACGAATAACGTAAAACGTATGACGCATTACATGCTACTTATAAAGTATAACATTCAACGTAAAACGTATAACGTATAACGTATAACGTATAACGTGTAACGAAGAACGTATAAAGAATAACGTATAACGTATAACGTATAACGTATAACGTATAACGTGTAACGAAGAACGTATAAAGAATAACGTATAACGTATAACGTATAACGTATAACGTATAACGTATAACGTATAACGTATAACGTATAACGTATAACGTATAACGTATAACGTATAACGTATAACGTATAACGTATAACGTATAACGTATAACGTATAACGTATAACGTATAACGTATAACGTATAACGTATAACGTATAACGTATAACGTATAACGTATAACGTATAACGTATAACGTATAACGTATAACGTATAACGTATAACGTATAACGTATAACGTATAACGTATAACGTATAACGTATAACGTATAACGTATAACGTATGACCTATAACGTATAACGTATAACGTATAACGTATAACGTATAACCTATGACGTATAACGTATAACGTATAATGTATAACGTATAACGTATAACGTACAACATGTAATGTATAACGTATAACGTATAATGTATAGCGTATAACGTATAACGTATAACGTATAACGTACAACGAATAACGTATCACGTATAACGTATTACGAATAACGTATAACGTATAACGTACAACGTAACACCTATAACGTATAAAGTATAACGTATAACGTATAACGTATAACGTATAACGTATAACGTATAACGTATAACGTATATCGTATAACGTATAACGTATAACGTATAACGTATAACTTGTAACGAAAAACGTATAACGAATAACGTAAAACGTATGACGCATTACATGCTACGTATAAAGTATAACATTCAACGTAAAACGTATAACGTACAACGTATAACGTATAACGTGTAACGAAGAACGTATAAAGAATAACGTATAACGTATATCGTATAACGTACAACTTATAACGTATAACGTACAACGTATAACGTATAACGTATAACGTATAACGTAAAACGTATAACGTATAACGTATAACGTATAACGTATAACGTATAACGTATAACGTATAACGTATAACGTATAACATATAACGTACAACGTATAACGTACCACGTATAACGTATTAAGAATAACGTATAACGTATAACGTATAACGTATAACATATAACGTATAACGTATAACGTATAACGTATAACGTATAACGTATAACGTATAACGTATAACGTATAACGTATAACGTATAACGTATAACGTATAACGTATAACGTATAACGTATAACGTATAACGTATAACGTATAACGTATAACGTATAACGTATAACGTATAACGTATAACGTATAACGTATAACGTATAACGTATAACGTATAACGTATAACGTATAACGTATAACGTATAACGTATAACGTATAACGTATAACCTATAACGTATAACGTATAACGTATAACGTATAACTTGTAACGAAAAACGTATAACGAATAACGTAAAACGTATGACGCATTACATGCTACGTATAAAGTATAACATTCAACGTAAAACGTATAACGTACAACGTATAACGTATAACGTGTAACGAAGAACGTATAAAGAATAACGTATAACGTATATCGTATAACGTACAACTTATAACGTATAACGTACAACGTATAACGTATAACGTATAACGTATAACGTATAACGTATAACGTATAACGTATAACGTATAACGTATAACGTATAACGTATAACGTATAACGTATAACGTATAACGTATAACGTATAACGTATAACGTATAACGTATAACGTATAACGTATAACGTATTACGAATAACGTATAACGTATAACGTATAACGTAACACCTATAACGTATAAAGTATAACGTATAACGTATAACGTATAACGTATAACGTATAACGTATAACGTATAACGTATAACGTATAACGTATAACGTATAACGCATAACATGTAATGTATAACGTATAACGTATAATGTATAACGTATAACGTATAACGTATAACGTATAACGTATAACCTATGACGTATAAAGTATAACGTATAACGTTTAACGTATAACGTATAACGTATAACGTATAACGTATAACGTATAACGTATAACGTATAACGTATAACGTATTACGAATAACGTATAACGTATAACGTATAACGTAACACCTATAACGTATAAAGTATAACGTATAACGTATAACGTATAACGTATAACGTATAACGTATAACGTATAACGTATAACGTATAACGTATAACGTATAACGCATAACATGTAATGTATAACGTATAACGTATAATGTATAACGTATAACGTATAACGTATAACGTATAACGTATAACCTATGACGTATAAAGTATAACGTATAACGTTTAACGTATAACGTATAACGTATAACGTATAACGTATAACGTATAACGTATAACGTATGACGTATAACGTATAACGTATAACGTATAACGTATAACGTATAACGTATAACGTATAACGTATAACGTATAACGTATAACATGTAACGTACAACGTATAACGTATAACGTATAACGTATAACGTATAACGTATAACGTATAACGTATAACGTATTACAAATAACGTATAACGTATAACGTATAACGTAACACCTATAACGTATAAAGTATAACGTATAACGTATAACGTATAACGTATAACGTATAACGTATAACGTATAACGTATAACGTATAACGTATAACGTATAACGCATAACATGTAATGTATAACGTATAACGTATAATGTATAACGTATAACGTATAACGTATAACGTATAACGTATAACCTATGACGTATAAAGTATAACGTATAACGTTTAACGTATAACGTATAACGTATAACGTATAACGTATAACGTATAACCTATGACGTATAACGTATAACGTATAACGTAACACCTATAACGTATAAAGTATAACGTATAACGTATAACGTATAACGTATAACGTATAACGTATAACGTATAACGTATATCGTATAACGTATAACGTATAACGTATAACGTATCACTTGTAACGAAAAACGTATAACGAATAACGTAAAACGTATGACGCATTACATGCTACTTATAAAGTATAACATTCAACGTAAAACGTATAACGTATAACGTATAACGTATAACGTGTAACGAAGAACGTATAAAGAATAACGTATAACGTATAACGTATAACGTATAACGTATAACGTGTAACGAAGAACGTATAAAGAATAACGTATAACGTATAACGTATAACGTATAACGTATAACGTATAACGTATAACGTATAACGTATAACGTATAACGTATAACGTATAACGTATAACGTATAACGTATAACGTATAACGTATAACGTATAACGTATAACGTATAACGTATAACGTATAACGTATAACGTATAACGTATAACGTATAACGTATAACGTATAACGTATAACGTATAACGTATAACGTATAACGTATAACGTATAACGTATAACGTATAACGTATAACGTATAACGTATAACGTATAACGTATAACGTATAACGTATGACGTATAACGTATAACGTATAACGTATAACGTATAACGTATAACCTATGACGTATAACGTATAACGTATAATGTATAACGTATAACGTATAACGTACAACATGTAATGTATAACGTATAACGTATAATGTATAGCGTATAACGTATAACGTATAACGTATAACGTACAACGAATAACGTATCACGTATAACGTATTACG
This sequence comes from Ptiloglossa arizonensis, assembly GCF_051014685.1. Lineage (NCBI taxonomy): Eukaryota > Metazoa > Arthropoda > Insecta > Hymenoptera > Colletidae > Ptiloglossa > Ptiloglossa arizonensis. Next base: position 1,229,778 of record NW_027478447.1, on the reverse strand, counting down.
AATAACGTATAACGTATAACGTACAACGTAACACCTATAACGTATAAAGTATAACGTATAACGTATAACGTATAACGTATAACGTATAACGTATAACGTATAACGTATATCGTATAACGTATAACGTATAACGTATAACGTATAACTTGTAACGAAAAACGTATAACGAATAACGTAAAACGTATGACGCATTACATGCTACGTATAAAGTATAACATTCAACGTAAAACGTATAACGTACAACGTATAACGTATAACGTGTAACGAAGAACGTATAAAGAATAACGTATAACGTATATCGTATAACGTACAACTTATAACGTATAACGTACAACGTATAACGTATAACGTATAACGTATAACGTAAAACGTATAACGTATAACGTATAACGTATAACGTATAACGTATAACGTATAACGTATAACGTATAACGTATAACATATAACGTACAACGTATAACGTACCACGTATAACGTATTAAGAATAACGTATAACGTATAACGTATAACGTATAACGTATAACGTATAACGTATAACGTATAACGTATAACGTATAACGTATAACGTATAACGTATAACGTATAACGTATAACGTATAACGTATAACGTATAACGTATAACGTATAACGTATAACGTATAACGTATAACGTATAACGTATAACGTATAACGTATAACGTATAACGTATAACGTATAACGTATAACGTATAACGTATAACGTATAACGTATAACGTATAACGTATAACGTATAACGTATAACGTATAACGTATAACGTATAACGTATAACGTATAACGTATAACTTGTAACGAAAAACGTATAACGAATAACGTAAAACGTATGACGCATTACATGCTACGTATAAAGTATAACATTCAACGTAAAACGTATAACGTACAACGTATAACGTATAACGTGTAACGAAGAACGTATAAAGAATAACGTATAACGTATATCGTATAACGTACAACTTATAACGTATAACGTACAACGTATAACGTATAACGTATAACGTATAACGTAAAACGTATAACGTATAACGTATAACGTATAACGTATAGCGTATAACGTATAACGTATAACGTATAACGTATAACGTACAACGTATAACGTATCACGTATATCGTATTACGAATAACGTATAACGTATAACGTATAACGTATAACGTATAACGTATAACGTATAACGTATAACGTATAACGTATAACGAAAAACATATAACGAATAACGTAAAACGTATGACGCATTACATGCTACGTATAAAGTATAACATTCAACGTATAACCTGTGACGTATAACGTATAACTTGTAACGTATAACGTATAACGTATAACGTATAACGTATAACGTATAACGTATAACGCATAACATGTAATGTATAACGTATAACGTATAATGTATAACGTATAACGTATAACGTATAACGTATAACGTATAACCTATGACGTATAAAGTATAACGTATAACGTTTAACGTATAACGTATAACGTATAACGTATAACGTATAACGTATAACGTATAACGTATAACGTATGACGTATAACGTATAACGTATAACGTATAACGTATAACGTATAACGTATAACGTATAACGTATAACGTATAACGTATAACGTATAACGTATAACGTATAACGTATAACGTATAACGTACGACGTATAACGTATAACGTATAACGTATAACGTATAACGTATAACCTATGACGTATAACGTATAACGTATGACGTATATCGTATAATGTATAACGTATAACGTATAACGTATAACCTATGACGTATAACGTATAACGTATAACGTATAACATGTAACGTACAACGTATAACGTATACCGTATAACGTATAACTAATAACGTATAACGTATAACGAATATCGTACAACGTATAACGCATAACGTATAACGTATAACGTATAACGTATAACGCATAACGTATAACGTATAACGTATAACCTATGACGTATAACGTATAACGTATAACGTATAACGTATAACGTATAACGTATAACGTATAACCTATGACGTATAACGTATAACGTATAACGTAACACCTATAACGTATAAAGTATAACGTATAACGTATAACGTATAACGTATAACGTATAACGTATAACGTATAACGTATAACGTATATCGTATAACGTATAACGTATAACGTATAACGTATAACTTGTAACGAAAAACGTATAACGAATAACGTAAAACGTATGACGCATTACATGCTACTTATAAAGTATAACATTCAACGTAAAACGTATAACGTATAACGTATAACGTATAACGTGTAACGAAGAACGTATAAAGAATAACGTATAACGTATAACGTATAACGTATAACGTATAACGTGTAACGAAGAACGTATAAAGAATAACGTATAACGTATAACGTATAACGTATAACGTATAACGTATAACGTATAACGTATAACGTATAACGTATAACGTATAACGTATAACGTATAACGTATAACGTATAACGTATAACGTATAACGTATAACGTATAACGTATAACGTATAACGTATAACGTATAACGTATAACGTATAACGTATAACGTATGACGTATAACGTATAACGTATAACGTATAACGTATAACGTATAACGTATAACGTATAACGTATAACGTATAACGTATAACGTATAACGTATAACGTATAACGTATAACGTATAACGTATAACGTATAACGTATAACGTATAACGTATAACGTATAACGTATGACGTATAACGTATAACGTATAACGTATAACGTATAACGTATAACCTATGACGTATAACGTATAACGTATAACGTATAACGTATAACGTATAGTGTATAACGTATAACATGTAACGTATAACGTATAACGTATAACGTATAACGTATAACGTATAACGTATAACGTATATCGTATAACGTATAACGTATAACGTATAACGTATAACGTATAACGTATAACGTATAACGTATAACGTATAACGTATAACGTATAACGTATAACGTATAACGTATAACGTATAACGTATAACGTATAACGTATAACGTATGACGTATAACGTATAACGTATAACGTCTAACGTCTAACGTATAACGTATAACGTATAACGTGTAACGTATAACGTATAACGTATAACGTATAACGTATAACGTATAACGTATAACGTATAACGTATAACGTATAACGTATGACGTATAACGTATAACGCATAACGTATAACGTATAACGTATAACCTATGACGTATAACGTATAACGTATAACGTATAACGTATAACGTATAGTGTATAACGTATAACATGTAACGTATAACGTATAACGTATAACGTATAACGTATAACGTATAACGTATAACGTATAACGTATATCGTATAACGTATAACGTATATCGTATAACGTATAACGTATAACGAATAACGTAAAACGTATAACGCATAATGTATAACGTATAACGTATAACGTATTACGTATAACCTATGACGTATAACGTATAACGTATAACGTATAACTTGTAACGAAAAACGTATAACGAATAACGTAAAACGTATGACGCATTACATGCTACGTATAAAGTATAACATTCAATGTATAACCTATGACGTATAACGTATAACTTGTAACGTATAACGTATAACGTATAACGTATAACCTATAACGTATAACGTATAACGTATAACGTATAACGTATGACGTATAACGTATGACGTATAACGTGTAACGTATAACGTGTAACGTATAACGTGTAACGTATAACGTGTAACGTATAACGTGTAACGTATAACGTGTAACGTATAACGTGTAACGTATAACGTGTAACGTATAACGTGTAACGTATAACGTGTAACGTATAACGTGTAACGTATAACGTGTAACGTATAACGTGTAACGTATAACGTGTAACGTATAACGTGTAACGTATAACGTGTAACGTATAACGTGTAACGTATAACGTGTAACGTATAACGTGTAACGTATAACGTGTAACGTATAACGTGTAACGTATAACGTGTAACGTATAACGTGTAACGTATAACGTGTAACGTATAACGTGTAACGTATAACGTGTAACGTATAACGTGTAACGTATAACGTGTAACGTATAACGTGTAACGTATAACGTGTAACGTATAACGTGTAACGTATAACGTGTAACGTATAACGTGTAACGTATAACGTGTAACGTATAACGTGTAACGTATAACGTGTAACGTATAACGTGTAACGTATAACGTATAACGTATAACGTGTAACGTATAACGTGTAACGTATAACGTGTAACGTATAACGTGTAACGTATAACGTGTAACGTATAACGTGTAACGTATAACGTGTAACGTATAACGTGTAACGTATAACGTGTAACGTATAACGTGTAACGTATAACGTGTAACGTATAACGTGTAACGTATAACGTGTAACGTATAACGTGTAACGTATAACGTGTAACGTATAACGTGTAACGTATAACGTGTAACGTATAACGTGTAACGTATAACGTGTAACGTATAACGTGTAACGTATAACGTATAACGTATAACGTATAACGTATAACGTATAACGTATAACGTATAACGTATATCGTATAACGTATAACGTATAACGTATAACGTATAACGTATAACGTATAACGTATAACGTATAACGTATATCGTATAACGTATAACGTATTACGTATAACGTATAACTTGTAACGAAAAACGTATAACGAATAACGTAAAACGTATGAGGCATTACATGCTACGTATAAAGTATAACATTCAACGTAAAACGTATAACGTATAACGTATAACGTATAACGTGTAACGTGTAACGAAGAACGTATAAAGAATAACGTATAACGTATATCGTATAACGTACAACTTATAACGTATAACGTACAACGTATAACGTATAACGTATAACGTATAACGTATAACGTATAACGTATAACGTATAACGTATAACGTATAACGTATAACGTATAACGTATAACGTATAACGTATAACGTATAACGTATAACGTATAACGTATAACGTATAACGTATAACGTATAACGTATAACGTATAACGTATAACGTATAACGTATAACGTATAAAGTATAACGTATAACGTATAACGTATAACGTATAACGTATAACGTATAACGTAGAACGTACAACGTATAACATATAACGTATAATGTATAACGTATAACGTATAACGTATAACGTATAACGTATAACGTATAACGTATAACGTATAACGTATAAAGTATGACGTATAACGTTTAACGTATAACGTATAACGTATAACGTATAACGTATAACGTATAACGTATAACGTATAACGTATAACGTATAACGTATAACGTATAACATATAACGTATAACGTATAACGTATAACGTATAACGTATAACGTATAACGTATAACGTATAACGTATAACGTATAACGTATAACGTATAACGTATAACGTATAACGTATAACGTAACACCTATAACGTATAAAGTATAACGTATAACGTATAACGTATAACGTATAACGTATAACGTATAACGTATAACGTATAACGTATAACGTATAACGTATAACGTATATCGTATAACGTATAACGTATTACGTATAACGTATAACTTGTAACGAAAAACGTATAACGAATAACGTAAAACGTATGAGGCATTACATGCTACGTATAAAGTATAACATTCAACGTAAAACGTATAACGTATAACGTATAACGTATAACGTGTAACGAAGAACGTATAAAGAATAACGTATAACGTATATCGTATAACGTACAACTTATAACGTATAACGTACAACGTATAACGTATAACGTATAACGTATAACGTATAACGTATAACGTATAACGTATAACGTATAACGTATAACGTATAACGTATAACGTATAACGTATAACGTATAACGTATAACGTATAACGTATAACGTATAACGTATAACGTATAACGTATAACGTATAACGTATAACGTATAACGTATAACGTATAACGTATAAAGTATAACGTATAACGTATAACGTATAACGTATAACGTATAACGTATAACGTAGAACGTACAACGTATAACGTATAACGTATAATGTATAACGTATAACGTATAACGTATAACGTATAACGTATAACGTATAACGTATAACGTATAACGTATAAAGTATAACGTATAACGTTTAACGTATAACGTATAACGTATAACGTATAACGTAAAACGTATAACGTATAACGTATAACGTATAACGTATAACGTATAACGTATAACGTATAACGTATAACGTATAACGTATAACGTATAACGTATAACGTATAACGTATAACGTATAACGTATAACGTATAACGTATAACGTATAACGTATGACGTATAACGTATAACGTATAACGTATAACGTATAACGTATAACCTATGACGTATAACGTATAACGTATAATGTATAACGTATAACGTATAGTGTATAACGTATAACATGTAACGTATAACGTATAACGTATAACGTATAACGTATAACGTATAACGTATATCGTATAACGTATAACGTATAACGTATAACGTATAACGTATAACGTATAACGTATAACGTATAACGTATAACGTATAACGTATAACGTATAACGTATAACCTATAACGTATAACGTATAACGTATAATGTATAACGTATAACGTATAACGTATAACGTAGAACGTACAACGTATAACGTATAACGTATAATGTATAACGTATAACGTATAACGTATAACGTATAACGTATAACGTATAACGTATAACGTATAACGTATAACGTATAACGTATAACGTATAACGTATAACGTATAACGTATAACGTATAACGTATAACGTATAACGTATAACGTATAACGTATAACGTATAACGTATAACGTATAACGTATAACGTATAACGTATGACGTATAACGTATAACGTATAACGTATAACGTATAACGTATAACCTATGACGTATAACGTATAACGTATAATGTATAACGTATAACGTATAGTGTATAACGTATAACATGTAACGTATAACGTATAACGTATAACGTATAACGTATAACGTATAACGTATATCGTATAACGTATACCGTATAACGTATAACGTATAACGTATAACGTATAACGTATAACGTATAACGTATAACGTATAACGTATAACGTATAACGTATAACGTATAACGTATGACGTATAACGTATAACGTATAACGTATAACGTATAACGTATAACCTATGACGTATAACGTATAACGTATAACGTATAACGTATAACGTATAGTGTATAACGTATAACATGTAACGTATAACGTATAACGTATAACGTATAACGTATAACGTATAACGTATAACGTATAACGTATATCGTATAACGTATAACGTATAACGTATAACGTATAACGTATAACGTATAACGTATAACGTATGACGTATAACGTATAACGTATAACGTCTAACGTCTAACGTATAACGTATAACGTATAACGTATAACGTATAACGTATAACGTATAACGTATAACGTATAACGTATAACGTATAACGTATAACGTATAACGTATAACGTATAACGTATAACGTATGACGTATAACGTATAACGCATAACGTATAACGTATAACGTATAACCTATGACGTATAACGTATAACGTATAACGTATAACGTATAACGTATAGTGTATAACGTATAACATGTAACGTATAACGTATAACGTATAACGTATAACGTATAACGTATAACGTATAACGTATATCGTATAACGTATAACGTATATCGTATAACGTATAACGTATAACGAATAACGTAAAACGTATAACGCATAATGTATAACGTATAACGTATAACGTATTACGTATAACCTATGACGTATAACGTATAACGTATAACGTATAACTTGTAACGAAAAACGTATAACGAATAACGTAAAACGTATGACGCATTACATGCTACGTATAAAGTATAACATTCAATGTATAACCTATGACGTATAACGTATAACTTGTAACGTATAACGTATAACGTATAACGTATAACCTATAACGTATAACGTATAACGTATAACGTATAACGTATGACGTATAACGTATGACGTATAACGTATGACGTATAACGTGTAACGTATAACGTGTAACGTATAACGTGTAACGTATAACGTGTAACGTATAACGTGTAACGTATAACGTGTAACGTATAACGTGTAACGTATAACGTGTAACGTATAACGTGTAACGTATAACGTGTAACGTATAACGTGTAACGTATAACGTGTAACGTATAACGTGTAACGTATAACGTGTAACGTATAACGTGTAACGTATAACGTGTAACGTATAACGTGTAACGTATAACGTGTAACGTATAACGTGTAACGTATAACGTGTAACGTATAACGTGTAACGTATAACGTGTAACGTATAACGTGTAACGTATAACGTGTAACGTATAACGTGTAACGTATAACGTGTAACGTATAACGTGTAACGTATAACGTGTAACGTATAACGTGTAACGTATAACGTGTAACGTATAACGTGTAACGTATAACGTGTAACGTATAACGTGTAACGTATAACGTGTAACGTATAACGTGTAACGTATAACGTGTAACGTATAACGTGTAACGTATAACGTGTAACGTATAACGTGTAACGTATAACGTGTAACGTATAACGTGTAACGTATAACGTGTAACGTATAACGTGTAACGTATAACGTGTAACGTATAACGTGTAACGTATAACGTGTAACGTATAACGTGTAACGTATAACGTGTAACGTATAACGTGTAACGTATAACGTGTAACGTATAACGTGTAACGTATAACGTGTAACGTATAACGTGTAACGTATAACGTGTAACGTATAACGTGTAACGTATAACGTGTAACGTATAACGTGTAACGTATAACGTGTAACGTATAACGTGTAACGTATAACGTGTAACGTATAACGTGTAACGTATAACGTGTAACGTATAACGTGTAACGTATAACGTGTAACGTATAACGTGTAACGTATAACGTGTAACGTATAACGTGTAACGTATAACGTGTAACGTATAACGTGTAACGTATAACGTATAACGTATAACGTATAACGTATAACGTATAACGTATAACGTATAACGTATAACGTATAACGTATAACGTATAACGTATAACGTATAACGTATAACGTATAACGTATAACGTATAACGTATAACGTATAACGTATAACGTATAACGTATAACGTATAACGTATAACGTATAACGTATAACGTATAACGTATAACGTATAACGTATAACGTATAACGTATAACGTATAACGTATAACGTATAACGTATAACGTATAACGTATAACGTATAACGTATAACGTATAACGTATAACGTATAACGTATAACGTATAACTTGTAACGAAAAACGTATAACGAATAACGTAAAACGTATGAGGCATTACATGCTACGTATAAAGTATAACATTCAACGTAATACGTATAACGTATAACGTATAACGTATAACGTGTAACGAAGAACGTATAAAAAATAACGTATAACGTATATCGTATAACGTACAACTTACAACGTATAACGTACAACGTATAACGTATAACGTATAACGTATAACGTATAACGTATAACGTATAACGTATAACGTATAACGTATAACGTATAACGTATAACGTATAACGTATAACGTATAACGTATAACGTATAACGTATAACGTATAACGTATAACGTATAACGTATAACGTATAACGTATAACGTATAACGTATAACGTATAACGTATAACGTATAACGTATGACGTATAACGTATAACGCATAACGTATAACGTATAACGTATAACCTATGACGTATAACGTATAACGTATAACGTATAACGTATAACGTATAGTGTATAACGTATAACATGTAACGTATAACGTATAACGTATAACGTATAACGTATAACGTATAACGTATAACGTATAACGTATATCGTATAACGTATAACGTATATCGTATAACGTATAACGTATAACGAATAACGTAAAACGTATAACGCATAATGTATAACGTATAACGTATAACGTATTACGTATAACCTATGACGTATAACGTATAACGTATAACGTATAACTTGTAACGAAAAACGTATAACGAATAACGTAAAACGTATGACGCATTACATGCTACGTATAAAGTATAACATTCAATGTATAACCTATGACGTATAACGTATAACTTGTAACGTATAACGTATAACGTATAACGTATAACGTATAACGTATAACTTGTAACGAAAAACGTATAACGAATAACGTAAAACGTATGAGGCATTACATGCTACGTATAAAGTATAACATTCAACGTAAAACGTATAACGTATAACGTATAACGTATAACGTGTAACGAAGAACGTATAAAAAATAACGTATAACGTATATCGTATAACGTACAACTTACAACGTATAACGTACAACGTATAACGTATAACGTATAACGTATAACGTATAACGTATAACGTATAACGTATAACGTATAACGTATAACGTATAACGTATAACGTATAACGTATAACGTATAACGTATAACGTATAACGTATAACGTATAACGTATAACGTATAACGTATAACGTATAACGTATAAAGTATAACGTATAACGTATAACGTATAACGTATAACGTATAACGTAGGACGTACAACGTATAACATATAACGTATAATGTATAACGTATAACGTATAACGTATAACGTATAACGTATAACGTATAACGTATAACGTATAACGTATAAAGTATAACGTATAACGTTTAACGTATAACGTATAACGTATAACGTATAACGTATAACGTATAACGTATAACGTATAACGTATAACGTATAACGTATAACGTATAACGTATAACGTATAACGTATAACGTATAACGTATAACGTATAACGTGTAACGTATAACGTATAACGTATAACGTATAACGTATAACGTATAACGTATAACGTATAACGTATAACGTATGACGTATAACGTATAACGTATAACGTATAACGTATAACGTATAACCTATGACGTATAACGTATAACGTATAACGTATAACGTATAACGTATAACGTATAATGTATAACGTATAACATGTAACGTATAACGTATAACGTATAACGTATAACGTATAACGTATAACGTATATCGTATAACGTATAACGTATAACGTATAACGTATAACGTATAACGTATAACGTATAACGTATAACGTATAACGTATAACGTATAACGTATAACGTATAACGTATAACGTATAACGTATAACGTATAACGTATAACGTATAACGTATAACGTATAACGTATAACGTATAACGTATAACGTATAACGTATAACGTATAACGTATATCGTATAACGTATAAAGTATAACGAATAACGTAAAACGTATAACGCATAATGTATAACGTATAACGTATAACGTATTACGTATAACCTATGACGTATAACGTATAACGTATAACGTATAACTTGTAACGAAAAACGTATAACGAATAACGTAAAACGTATGACGCATTACATGCTACGTATAAAGTATAACATTCAACGTATAACCTATGACGTATAACGTATAACTTGTAACGTATAACGTATAACGTATAACGTATAACCTATAACGTATAACGTATAACGTATAACGTATAACGTATAACGTATAACGTATAACGTATAACGTATAACGTATAACGTATAACGTATGACGTATAACATATAACGTATAACGTATAACGTATAACGTATAACGTATAACGTATAACGTATAACGTATAACGTATAACGTATAATGTATAACGTATAACGTATAACGTATAACGTATAACGTATAATGTATAACGTATAACATGTAACGTATAGCGTATAACGTATAACGTATAACGTATAACGTATAACGTATAACGTATAACGTATAACGTATATCGTATAACGTATAACGTATAACGTATAACATGTAACGTACAACGTATAACGTATACCGTATAACGTATAACTAATAACGTATAACGTATAACGAATATCGTACAACGTATAACGCATAACGTATAACGTATAACGTATAACGTATAACGCATAACGTATAACGAATAACGTATAACCTATGACCTATAACGTATAACGTATAACGTATAACGTATAACGTATAACGTATAACGTATAACGTATAACGTATAACCTATGACGTATAACGTATAACGTATAACGTATAACATGTAATGTATATCGTATAACGTATAATGTATAGCGTATAACGTATACCGTATAACGTATGACGTATAACATATAACGTATAACGTATAACGTATAACGTATAACGCATAACGTATAACGTATAACGTACAACGTATAACGTATCACGTATAACGTATTACGAATAACGTATAACATATAACGTATAACGTAACACCTATAACGTATAAAGTATAACGTATAACGTATAACGTATAACGTATAACGTATAACGTATAACGTATATCGTATAACGTATAACGTATAACGTATAACGTATAACTTGTAACGAAAAACGTATAACGAATAACGTAAAACGTATGACGCATTACATGCTACGTATAAAGTATAACATTCAACGTAAAACGTATAACGTACAACGTATAACGTATAACGTGTAACGAAGAACGTATAAAGAATAACGTATAACGTATATCGTATAACGTACAACTTATAACGTATAACGTACAACGTATAACGTATAACGTATAACGTATAACGTAAAACGTATAACGTATAACGTATAACGTATAACGTATAACGTATAACGTGTAACGTATAACGTATAACGTATAACGTATAACGTATAACGTATAACGTATAACGTATAACGAATAACGTAAAACGTATGACGCATTACATGCTACGTATAAAGTATAACATTCAACGTAAAACGTATGACGCATTACATGCTACGTATAAAGTATAACATTCAACGTATAACGTATAACGTATAACGTATAACGTATAACGTATAACGTGTAACGTATAACGTATAACGTATAACGTATAACGTATAACGTATAACGTATAACGTATAACGAATAACGTAAAACGTATGACGCATTACATGCTACGTATAAAGTATAACATTCAACGTAAAACGTATGACGCATTACATGCTACGTATAAAGTATAACATTCAACGTAAAACGTATAACGTATAACGTATAACGTATAACGTGTTTCGAAGAACGTATAAAGAATAACGTATAACGTATAACGTACAACGTATAACGTAGAACGTATAACGTATAACGTATAACGTACAACGTATAACGTATAACGTATAACGTATAACGTATAACGTATAACGTATAACGTATAACGTATAACGTATAACGTATAACGTATAACGTTTAACGTATAACGTATAACGTATAACGTATAACGTATAACGTATAACGTATAACGTATAACGTATAACGTATAACGTATAACGTATAACGTATAACGTATAACGTATAACGTATAACGTATAACGTAGAACGTACAACGTATAACATATAACGTATAAAGAATAACGTATAACGTATAACGTATAACGTACAACTTATAACGTATAACGTACAACGTATAACGTAGAACGTATAACGTATAACGTATAACGTATAACGTATAACGTATAACGTATAACGTATAACGTATAACGTATAACGTATAACGTATAACGTATAACGTATAACGTATAACGTATAACGTATAAAGTATAACGTATAACGTATAACGTATAACGTATAACGAATAACGTAAAACGTATGACGCATTACATGCTACGTATAAAGTATAACATTCAACGTAAAACGTATGACGCATTACATGCTACGTATAAAGTATAACATTCAACGTAAAACGTATAACGTATAACGTATAACGTATAACGTGTTTCGAAGAACGTATAAAGAATAACGTATAACGTATAACGTACAACGTATAACGTAGAACGTATAACGTATAACGTATAACGTACAACGTATAACGTATAACGTATAACGTATAACGTATAACGTATAACGTATAACGTATAACGTATAACGTATAACGTATAACGTTTAACGTATAACGTATAACGTATAACGTATAACGTATAACGTATAACGTATAACGTATAACGTATAACGTATAACGTATAACGTATAACGTATAACGTATAACGTATAACGTATAACGTATAACGTAGAACGTACAACGTATAACATATAACGTATAAAGAATAACGTATAACGTATAACGTATAACGTACAACTTATAACGTATAACGTACAACGTATAACGTAGAACGTATAACGTATAACGTATAACGTATAACGTATAACGTATAACGTATAACGTATAACGTATAACGTATAACGTATAACGTATAACGTATAACGTATAACGTATAACGTATAAAGTATAACGTATAACGTATAACGTATAACGTATAACGTAGAACGTACAACGTGTAACATATAACGTATAATGTATAACGTATAACGTATAACGTAGAACGTATAACGTATAACGTATAACGTATAACGTATAACGTATAACGTATAACGTATAACGTATAACGTATAAAGTATAACGTATAACGTATAACGTATAACGTATAACGTATAACGTATAACGTATAACGTATAACGTATAACGTATAACGTATAACGTATAACGTATAACGTATAACGTATAACGTATATCGTATAACGTATAACGTATAACGTATAACATGTAACGTACAACGTATAACGTATACCGTATAACGTATAACTAATAACGTATAACGTATAACGTATAACGTAGAACGTACAACGTGTAACATATAACGTATAATGTATAACGTATAACGTATAACGTATAACCTATGACGTATAACCTATAACGTATAACGTATAACGTATAACGTATAACGTATAACGTATAGCCTATGACGTCTAACGTATAACGTGTAACGTATAACGTATAACGTATAACGTATAACGTATAACGTATAACGTATAACGTATAACGTATAACGTATAACGTATAACGTATAACGTATAACGTATAACGTATAACGTATATCGTATAACGTATAACGTATAACGTATAACATGTAACGTACAACGTATAACGTATACCGTATAACGTATAACTAATAACGTATAACGTATAACGAATATCGTACAACGTATAACGCATAACGTATAACGTATAACGTATAACGTATAACGCATAACGTATAACGTATAACGTATAACCTATGACGTATAACGTATAACGTATAACGTATAACGTATAACGTATAACGTATAACGTATAACCTATGACGTCTAACGTATAACGTGTAACGTATAACATGTAATGTATAACGTACAACGTATATCCTATAACGCATAACGTATAACGTATAACGTATGACGTATAACGTATAACGTACAACGTTTAACGTATAACGTATAACGTATAACGTATAACGTATAACGTATATCGTACAACGTTCAACGTATAACGTATAATGTATAACGTATAACGTATAACGTATAACGTATAACGTATAAGGTATAACGTATAACGTATAACGTATAACGTATATCCTATAACGCATAACGTATAACGTATAACGTATAACGTATAACGTATAACGAATAACGTATAACGTATAACGTATAACGTACAACGTTTAACGTATAACGTATAACGTATAACGTATAACGTATAACGTATAACGTATAACGTATAACGTATAACGTACAACGTATAACGTATAACGTATATCCTATAACGCATAACGTATAACGTATAGCGTATGACGTATAACGTATAACGTACAACGTTTAACGTATAACGTACAACGTATAACGTATAACGTATAACGTATATCGTACAACGTTCAACGTATAACGTATAATGTATAACGTATAACGTATAACGTATAACGTATAACGTATAAGGTATAACGTATAACGTATAACGTATAACGTATAACGTATAACGTATAACGTATAACGTATAACGTATAACGTACAACGTTTAACGTATAACGTATAACGTATAACGTATAACGTATAACGTATAACGTACAACGTATAACGTATAACGTATAACATATAACGTATAACGTATAACATATAACGTACAACGTATAACGTATAACGTATATCCTATAACGCATAACGTATAACGTATAACGTATAACGTATAACGTATAACGTATAACGTATAACGTATAACGTATAACGTATAACGTATAATGTATAACGTGTAACGTATACAGTATAACGTATAACGTATAACGTGTAACGTATAACGTATAACGTATAACGTATAGCGTATAAAGTATAACGTATAACGTATAACGTATAACGTATAACGTATAACGTTTAACGTATAACGTATAACGTATGGCGTATAACGTATAACGTATAACGTATAACGTCCAACGTATAACGTATAACGTATAACGTATAACGTATAACGTACAACGTTTAACGTATACCGTATAACGAATAACGTATAACGTTTATCGCATGACGTATAACATATAACGTATAACGTATAACGTATAACGTACAACGTATAACGTATAACGTATATCCTATAACGCATAACGTATAACGTATAACGTATAACGTATAACGTATAACGTATAACGTATAACGTATAACGTATAACGTATAACGTATAACGTGTAACGAATAACGTATAACGTATATCGCATGACGTATAACATATAACGTATAACGTATAACGTACAACGTATAACGTATAATGTATATCCTATAACGCATAACGTATAACGTATAACGTATAACGTATAACGTATAACGTATAACGTATAACGTATAACGTATAACGTATATCGTATAACGTATAACGTACAACGTTTAACGTATAACGTATAACGTATAACGTATAACGTATAACGTATAACGTATAACGTACAACGTATAACGTATAACGTATAACGTATAACGTATAACGTACAACGTTTAACGTATAACGTATAACGTATAACGTATAACGTATAACGTATAACGTATAACGTACAACGTATAACGTATAACGTATATCCTATAACGCATAACGTATAACGTATAACGTATAACGTATAACGTATAACGTATAACGTATAACGTATAACGTATAACGTATAACGTATAACGTGTAACGAATAACGTATAACGTATATCGCATGACGTATAACATATAACGTATAACGTATAACGTACAACGTATAACGTATAATGTATATCCTATAACGCATAACGTATAACGTATAACGTATAACGTATAACGTATAACGTATAACGTATAACGTATAACGTATAACGTATATCGTATAACGTATAACGTACAACGTTTAACGTATAACGTATAACGTATAACGTATAACGTATAACGTATAACGTATAACGTACAACGTATAACGTATAACGTATAACGTATAACGTATAACGTACAACGTTTAACGTATAACGTATAACGTATAACGTATAACGTATAACGTATAACGTATAACGTACAACGTATAACGTATAACGATTGACGTAAAACGTATGACGTATTACATATTACGTATAACGTATAACGTATAACGTATAACGTATAACGTATAACGTATAACGTATAACGTATAACGTATAACGTATAACGTATAACGTATAACGTATAACGTATAACGTATAACGTATAACGCATAACGTATAACGTATAACGTAGAACGTATAACGTATAACGTATAACGTACAACGTTTAACGTATAACGTATAACGTAGAACGTATAACGTATAACGTATAACGTATAACGTATGACGTATAACGTATAACGTATAACGTATAACGTATGACGTATAACGTATAACGTATAACGTATAACGTATAACGTATAACGTATAACGTATAACGTATAACGTATAACGTATAACGTATAACGTATAACGTATAACGTATAACGTAAAACGTTTAACGTATACCGTATAACGAATAACGTATAACGTATATCGCATGACGTATAACATATAACGTATAACGTATAACGTACAACGTATAACCTATAATGTATATCCTATAACGCATAACGTATAACGTATAACGTATAACGTATAACGTATAACGTATAACGTATAACGTATAACGTATAACGTATAACGTATAACGTATAACGTATAACGTATAACGTATAACGTATAACGTATAACGTATAACGTATACAGTATAATGTATAACGTATAACGTGTAACGTATAACGTATAACGTATAACGTATAACGTATAACGTATAACGTATAACGTATAACGTATAACGTATAACGTATAACGTATAACGTATAACGTATAACGTATAACGTATAACGTATAACGTATAACGTATAACGTATAACGTATCACGTATAACGTATAACGTATAACGTATAACGTATAACGTATAACGTATAACGTATAACGTATAACGTATAACGTATAACGTACAACGTATAACGTATAACGTATAACGTATAACGTATAACGTATAACGTATAACGTATAACGTATAACGTATAACGTAACACCTATAACGTAACACCTATAACGTATAAAGTATAACGTATAGCGTATAACGTATAACGTATAACGTATAACGTATAACGTATAACGTATAACGTATATCGTATAACGTATAGCGTGTAACGTATAACGTATAACGATTAACGTAAAACGTATGACGTATTACATATTACGTATAACGTATAACGTATAACGTATAACGTATAACGTATAACGTATAACGTATAACGTATAACGTATAACGTATAACGTATAACGTATAACGCATAACGTATAACGTATAACGTAGAACGTATAACGTATAACGTATAACGTACAACGTTTAACGTATAACGTATAACGTAGAACGTATAACGTATAACGTATAACGTATAACGTATGACGTATAACGTATAACGTATAACGTATAACGTATGACGTATAACGTATAACGTATAACGTATAACGTATAACGTATAACGTATAACGTATAACGTATAACGTATAACGTATAACGTATAACGTATAACGTATAACGTAAAACGTTTAACGTATACCGTATAACGAATAACGTATAACGTATATCGCATGACGTATAACATATAACGTATAACGTATAACGTACAACGTATAACCTATAATGTATATCCTATAACGCATAACGTATAACGTATAACGTATAACGTATAACGTATAACGTATAACGTATAACGTATAACGTATAACGTATAACGTATAACGTATAACGTATAACGTATAACGTATAACGTATAACGTATAACGTATACAGTATAATGTATAACGTATAACGTGTAACGTATAACGTATAACGTATAACGTATAACGTATAACGTATAACGTATAACGTATAACGTATAACGTATAACGTATAACGTATAACGTATAACGTATAACGTATAACGTATAACGTATAACGTATAACGTATAACGTATAACGTATAACGTATAACGTATAACGTATAACGTATAACGTATAACGTATAACGTATAACGTATGACGTATAACGTATAACGTATAACGTATAACGTATAACGTATAACCTATGACGTATAACGTATAACGTATAACGTATAACGTATAACGTATAACGTATAATGTATAACGTATAACATGTAACGTATAACGTATAACGTATAACGTATAACGTATAACGTATAACGTATATCGTATAACGTATAACGTATAACGTATAACGTATAACGTATAACGTATAACGTATAACGTATAACGTATAACGTATAACGTATAACGTATAACGTATAACGTATAACGTATAACGTATAACGTATAACGTATAACGTATAACGTATAACGTATAACGTATAACGTATAACGTATAACGTATAACGTATAACGTATAACGTATAACGTATAACGTATATCGTATAACGTATAACGTATAACGAATAACGTAAAACGTATAACGCATAATGTATAACGTATAACGTATAACGTATTACGTATAACCTATGACGTATAACGTATAACGTATAACGTATAACTTGTAACGAAAAACGTATAACGAATAACGTAAAACGTATGACGCATTACATGCTACGTATAAAGTATAACATTCAACGTATAACCTATGACGTATAACGTATAACTTGTAACGTATAACGTATAACGTATAACGTATAACCTATAACGTATAACGTATAACGTATAACGTATAACGTATAACGTATAACGTATAACGTATAACGTATAACGTATAACGTATAACGTATGACGTATAACATATAACGTATAACGTATAACGTATAACGTATAACGTATAACGTATAACGTATAACGTATAATGTATAACGTATAACCTATAACGTATAACGTATAACGTATAATGTATAACGTATAACATGTAACGTATAGCGTATAACGTATAACGTATAACGTATAACGTATAACGTATAACGTATAACGTATAACGTATATCGTATAACGTATAACGTATAACGTATAACATGTAACGTACAACGTATAACGTATACCGTATAACGTATAACTAATAACGTATAACGTATAACGAATATCGTACAACGTATAACGCATAACGTATAACGTATAACGTATAACGTATAACGCATAACGTATAACGTATAACGTATAACCTATGACCTATAACGTATAACGTATAACGTATAACGTATAACGTATAACGTATAACGTATAACGTATAACATATAACCTATGACGTATAACGTATAACGTATAACGTATAACATGTAATGTATAACGTATAACGTATAATGTATAGCGTATAACGTATACCGTATAACGTATAACGTACAACGTATAACGTATCACGTATAACGTATTACGAATAACGTATAACATATAACGTATAACGTAACACCTATAACGTATAAAGTATAACGTATAACGTATAACGTATAACGTATAACGTATAACGTATATCGTATAACGTATAACGTATAACGTATAACGTATAACTTGTAACGAAAAACGTATAACGAATAACGTAAAACGTATGACGCATTACATGCTACGTATAAAGTATAACATTCAACGTAAAACGTATAACGTACAACGTATAACGTATAACGTGTAACGAAGAACGTATAAAGAATAACGTATAACGTATATCGTATAACGTACAACTTATAACGTATAACGTACAACGTATAACGTATAACGTATAACGTATAACGTAAAACGTATAACGTATAACGTATAACGTATAACGTATAACGTATAACGTATAACGTATAACGTATAACGTACAACGTATAACGAATCACGTATAACGTATTACGAATAACGTATAACGTATAACGTATAACGTATAACGTATAACGTATAACGTATAACGTATAACGTATAACGTATAACGTATAACGTATAACGTATAACGTATAACGTATAACGTATAACGTATAACGTGTAACGTATAACGTATAACGTATAACGTATAACGTATAACGTATAACGTATAACGTATAACGAATAACGTAAAACGTATGACGCATTACATGCTACGTATAAAGTATAACATTCAACGTAAAACGTATAACGTACAACGTATAACGTATAACGTGTAACGAAGAACGTATAAAGAATAACGTATAACGTATATCGTATAACGTACAACTTATAACGTATAACGCACAACGTATAACGTAGAACGTATAACGTATAACGTATAACGTATAACGTATGACGTATAACGTATAACGTATATCGTATAACGTATAACGTATAACGTATAACATGTAACGTACAACGTATAACGTATACCGTATAACGTATAACTAATAACGTATAACATGTAACGTACAACGTATAACGTATACCGTATAACGTATAACTAATAACGTATAACGTATAACGAATATCGTACAACGTATAACGCATAACGTATAACGTATAACGTATAACGTATAACGTATAACGTGTAACGTATAACGTATAACCTATGACCTATAACGTATAACGTATAACGTATAACGTATAACGTATAACGTATAACGTATAACGTATAACGTATAACGTATAACGTATAACGTATAACCTATGACGTATAACGTATAACGTATAACGTATAACATGTAATGTATAACGTATAACGTATAATGTATAGCGTATAACGTATAACGTATAACGTATAACGTACAACGAATAACGTATCACGTATAACGTATTACGAATAACGTATAACGTATAACGTATAACGTAACACCTATAACGTATAAAGTATAACGTATAACGTATAACGTATAACGTATAACGTATAACGTATAACGTATAACGTATAACGTATAAAGTATAACGTAACACCTATAACGTATAAAGTATAACGTATAACGTATAACGTATAACGTATAACGTATAACGTATAACGTATAACGTATAACGTATAACGTATAACGTATAACGTATAACGTATAATGTATAACGTATAACGTATAACGTAGAACGTAGAACGTATAACGTATAACGTATAACGTATAACGTATAACGTATAACGTATAACGTATAAAGTATAACGTATAACGTATAACGTATAACGTATAACGTATAACGTATAACGTATAACGTATAACGTATAACGTATAACGTATAACGTATAACGTATAACGTATAACGTATAACGTATAACGTATATCGTATAACGTATAACGTATAACATGTAACGTACAACGTATAACGTATACCGTATAACGTATAACTAATAACGTATAACGTATAACGTATAGCGTAGAACGTACAACGTGTAACATATAACGTATAATGTATAACGTATAACGTATAACGTAGAACGTATAACGTATAACGTATAACGTATAACGTATAACGTATAACGTATAACGTATAACGTATAACGTATAAAGTATAACGTATAACGTATAACGTATAACGTATAACGTATAACGTATAACGTATAACGTATAACGTATAACGTATAACGTATATCGTATAACGTATAACGTATAACGTATAACATGTAACGTACAACGTATAACGTATACCGTATAACGTATAACTAATAACGTATAACGTATAACGAATATCGTACAACGTATAACGCATAACGTATAACGTATAACGTATAACGTATAACGCATAACGTATAACGTATAACGTATAACCTATGACGTATAACGTATAACGTATAACGTATAACGTATAACGTATAACGTATAACGTATAACGTATAACCTATGACGTCTAACGAATAACGTGTAACGTATAACATGTAATGTATAACGTATAACGTATAATGTATAGCGTATAACGTATAACGTATAACGTATAACGTACAACGTATAACGTATCACGTATAACGTATTACGAATAACGTATAACGTATAACGTATAACGTAACACCTATAACGTATAAAGTATAACGTATAACGAATAACGTAAAACGCAAAACGTATAACGTATAACGTATAACGTATAACGTATACCTTATAACGTATAACGTATAACGTATAAAGTATAACGTATAACGTATAACGTATAACGTATAACGTAGAACGTACAACGTATAACATATAACGTATAACGTATAACGTATAATGTATAACGTATAACATGTAACGTATAACGTATAACGTATAACGTATAACGTATAACGTATAACGTATATCGTATAACGTATAACGTATAACGTATAACATGTAACGTACAACGTATAACGTATACCGTATAACGTATAACTAATAACGTATAACGTATAACGAATATCGTACAACGTATAACGCATAACGTATAACGTATAACGTATAACGTATAACGTATAACGCATAACGTATAACGTATAACGTATAACCTATGACGTATAACGTATAACGTATAACGTATAACGTATAACGTATAACGTATAACGTATAACCTATGACGTATAACGTATAACGTATAACGTATAACATGTAATGTATAACGTATAACGTATAATGTATAGCGTATAACGTATAACGTATAACGTATAACGTACAACGTATAAAGTATCACGTATAACGTATTACGAATAACGTATAACGTATAACGTATAACGTAACACCTATAACGTATAAAGCATAACGTATAACGTATAACGTATAACGTATAACGTATAACGTATAACGTATAACGTATAACGTATATCGTATAACGTATAACGTATAACGTATAACGTATAACTTGTAATGAAAAACGTATAACGAATAACGTAAAACGTATGACGCATTACATGCTACGTATAAAGTATAACATTCAACGTAAAACGTATGACGCATTACATGCTACGTATAAAGTATAACATTCAACGTAAAACGTATAACGTATAACGTATAACGTATAACGTGTTTCGAAGAACGTATAAAGAATAACGTATAACGTATAACGTACAACGTATAACGTAGAACGTATAACGTATAACGTATAACGTACAACGTATAACGTATAACGTATAACGTATAACGTATAACGTATAACGTATAACGTATAACGTATAACGTATAACGTATAACGTTTAACGTATAACGTATAACGTATAACGTATAACGTATAACGTATAACGAATATCGTACAACGTATAACGCATAACGTATAACGTATAACGTATAACGTATAACGCATAACGTATAACGTATAACGTATAACCTATGACGTATAACGTATAACGTATAACGTATAACGTATAACGTATAACGTATAACGTATAACGTATAACCTATGACGTCTAACGAATAACGTGTAACGTATAACATGTAATGTATAACGTATAACGTATAATGTATAGCGTATAACGTATAACGTATAACGTATAACGTACAACGTATAACGTATCACGTATAACGTATTACGAATAACGTATAACGTATAACGTATAACGTAACACCTATAACGTATAAAGTATAACGTATAACGAATAACGTAAAACGCAAAACGTATAACGTATAACGTATAACGTATAACGTATAACGTATACCTTATAACGTATAACGTATAACGTATAAAGTATAACGTATAACGTATAACGTATAACGTATAACGTAGAACGTACAACGTATAACATATAACGTATAACGTATAACGTATAATGTATAACGTATAACATGTAACGTATAACGTATAACGTATAACGTATAACGTATAACGTATAACGTATATCGTATAACGTATAACGTATAACGTATAACATGTAACGTACAACGTATAACGTATACCGTATAACGTATAACTAATAACGTATAACGTATAACGAATATCGTACAACGTATAACGCATAACGTATAACGTATAACGTATAACGTATAACGTATAACGCATAACGTATAACGTATAACGTATAACCTATGACGTATAACGTATAACGTATAACGTATAACGTATAACGTATAACGTATAACGTATAACCTATGACGTATAACGTATAACGTATAACGTATAACATGTAATGTATAACGTATAACGTATAATGTATAGCGTATAACGTATAACGTATAACGTATAACGTACAACGTATAAAGTATCACGTATAACGTATTACGAATAACGTATAACGTATAACGTATAACGTAACACCTATAACGTATAAAGTATAACGTATAACGTATAACGTATAACGTATAACGTATAACGTATAACGTATAACGTATATCGTATAACGTATAACGTATAACGTATAACGTATAACTTGTAATGAAAAACGTATAACGAATAACGTAAAACGTATGACGCATTACATGCTACGTATAAAGTATAACATTCAACGTAAAACGTATGACGCATTACATGCTACGTATAAAGTATAACATTCAACGTAAAACGTATAACGTATAACGTATAACGTATAACGTGTTTCGAAGAACGTATAAAGAATAACGTATAACGTATAACGTACAACGTATAACGTAGAACGTATAACGTATAACGTATAACGTACAACGTATAACGTATAACGTATAACGTATAACGTATAACGTATAACGTATAACGTATAACGTATAACGTATAACGTATAACGTATAACGTATAACGTATAACGTATAACGTATAACGTATAACGTATAACGTATAACGTATAACGTATAACGTATAACGTAGAACGTACAACGTATAACATATAACGTATAAAGAATAACGTATAACGTATAACGTATAACGTACAACTTATAACGTATAACGTACAACGTATAACGTAGAACGTATAACGTATAACGTATAACGTATAACGTATAACGTATAACGTATAACGTATAACGTATAACGTATAACGTATAACGTATAACGTATAACGTATAACGTATAACGTATAACGTATAACGTATAACGTATAACGTATAACGTATAAAGTATAACGTATAACGTATAACGTATAACGTATAACGTAGAACGTACAACGTGTAACATATAACGTATAATGTATAACGTATACCGTATAACGTATAACGTATAACGTATAACGTATAACGTATAACGTATAACGTATAACGTATAACGTATAACGTATAACGTATAACGTATAACGTATAACGTATAACGTATAACGTATAACGTATAACGTATAACGTATAACGTATAACGTATAACGTATAACGTATAACGTATAACGTATAACGTATAACGTATAACGTATAACGTATAACGTATAACGTATAACGTATAACGTATAACGTATAACGTATAACGTATAACGTATAACGTATAACGTATAACGTATAACGTATAACGTATAACGTATAACGTATAACGTAGAACGTACATCGTATAACATATAACGTATAAAGAATAACGTATAACGTATAACGTATAACGTACAACTTATAACGTATAACGTACAACGTATAACGTAGAACGTATAACGTATAACGTATAACGTATAACGTATAACGTATATCGTATAACGTATAACGTATAACGTATAACATGTAACGTACAACGTATAACGTATACCGTATAACGTATAACTAATAACGTATAACGTATAACGTATAACGTAGAACGTACAACGTGTAACATATAACGTATAATGTATAACGTATAACGTATAACGTATAACCTATGACGTATAACGTATAACGTATAACGTATAACGTATAACGTATAACGTATAACGTATAACCTATGACGTCTAACGTATAACGTGTAACGTATAACGTATAACGTATAACGTATAACGTATAACGTATAACGTATAACGTATAACGTATAACGTATAACGTATAACGTATAACGTATAACGTATAACGTATATCGTATAACGTATAACGTATAACGTATAACATGTAACGTACAACGTATAACGTATACCGTATAACGTATAACTAATAACGTATAACGTATAACGAATATCGTACAACGTATAACGCATAACGTATAACGTATAACGTATAACGTATAACGCATAACGTATAACGTATAACGTATAACCTACGACGTATAACGTATAACGTATAACGTATAACGTATAACGTATAACGTATAACGTATAACCTATGACGTCTAACGTATAACGTGTAACGTATAACATGTAATGTATAACGTACAACGTATATCCTATAACGCATAACGTATAACGTATAACGTATGACGTATAACGTATAACGTACAACGTTTAACGTATAACGTATAACGTATAACGTATAACGTATAACGTATATCGTACAACGTTCAACGTATAACGTATAATGTATAACGTATAACGTATAACGTATAACGTATAACGTATAAGGTATAACGTATAACGTATAACGTATAACGTATATCCTATAACGCATAACGTATAACGTATAACGTATAACGTATAACGTATAACGAATAACGTATAACGTATAACGTATAACGTACAACGTTTAACGTATAACGTATAACGTATAACGTATAACGTATAACGTATAACGTATAACGTATAACGTATAACGTACAACGTATAACGTATAACGTATATCCTATAACGCATAACGTATAACGTATAACGTATGACGTATAACGTATAACGTACAACGTTTAACGTATAACGTATAACGTATAACGTATAACGTATAACGTATATCGTACAACGTTCAACGTATAACGTATAATGTATAACGTATAACGTATAACGTATAACGTATAACGTATAAGGTATAACGTATAACGTATAACGTATAACGTATAACGTATAACGTATAACGTATAACGTATAACGTATAACGTACAACGTTTAACGTATAACGTATAACGTATAACGTATAACGTATAACGTATAACGTACAACGTATAACGTATAACGTATAACATATAACGTATAACGTATAACATATAACGTACAACGTATAACGTATAACGTATATCCTATAACGCATAACGTATAACGTATAACGTATAACGTATAACGTATAACGTATAACGTATAACGTATAACGTATAACGTATAATGTATAACGTGTAACGTATACAGTATAACGTATAACGTATAACGTGTAACGTATAACGTATAACGTATAACGTATAACGTATAAAGTATAACGTATAACGTATAACGTATAACGTATAACGTATAACGTTTAACGTATAACGTATAACGTATGGCGTATAACGTATAACGTATAACGTATAACGTCCAACGTATAACGTATAACGTATAACGTATAACGTATAACGTACAACGTTTAACGTATACCGTATAACGAATAACGTATAACGTTTATCGCATGACGTATAACATATAACGTATAACGTATAACGTATAACGTACAACGTATAACGTATAACGTATATCCTATAACGCATAACGTATAACGTATAACGTATAACGCATAACGTATAACGTATAACGTATAACGTATAACGTATAACGTATAACGTATAACGTATAACGTGTAACGAATAACGTATAACGTATATCGCATGACGTATAACATATAACGTATAACGTATAACGTACAACGTATAACGTATAATGTATATCCTATAACGCATAACGTATAACGTATAACGTATAACGTATAACGTATAACGTATAACGTATAACGTATAACGTATATCGTATAACGTATAACGTACAACGTTTAACGTATAACGTATAACGTATAACGTATAACGTATAACGTATAACGTATAACGTACAACGTATAACGTATAACGTATAACGTATAACGTATAACGTATAACGTATAACGTATAACGTATAACGTATAACGTATAACGTATAGCGTGTAACGTATAACGTATAACGATTAACGTAAAACGTATGACGTATTACATATTACGTATAACGTATAACGTATAACGTATAACGTATAACGTATAACGTATAACGTAAAACGTATAACGTATAACGTATAACGTATAACGTATAACGTATAACGCATAACGTATAACGTATAACGTAGAACGTATAACGATAACGTATAACGTACAACGTTTAACGTATAACGTATAACGTAGAACGTATAACGTATAACGTATAACGTATAACGTATGACGTATAACGTATAACGTATAACGTATAACGTATGACGTATAACGTATAACGTATAACGTATAACGTATAACGTATAACGTATAACGTATAACGTATAACGTATAACGTATAACGTATAACGTATAACGTATAACGTAAAACGTTTAACGTATACCGTATAACGAATAACGTATAACGTATATCGCATGACGTATAACATATAACGTATAACGTATAACGTACAACGTATAACCTATAATGTATATCCTATAACGCATAACGTATAACGTATAACGTATAACGTATAACGTATAACGTATAACGTATAACGTATAACGTATAACGTATAACGTATAACGTATAACGTATAACGTATAACGTATAACGTATAACGTATAACGTATAACGTATACAGTATAATGTATAACGTATAACGTGTAACGTATAACGTATAACGTATAACGTATAACGTATAACGTGTAACGAATAACGTATAACGTATATCGCATGACGTATAACATATAACGTATAACGTATAACGTACAACGTATAACGTATAATGTATATCCTATAACGCATAACGTATAACGTATAACGTATAACGTATAACGTATAACGTATAACGTATAACGTATAACGTATATCGTATAACGTATAACGTACAACGTTTAACGTATAACGTATAACGTATAACGTATAACGTATAACGTATAGCGTATAACGTATAACGTATAACGTATAACGTCCAACGTATAACGTATAACGTATAACGTATAACGTATGACGTACAACGTTTAACGTATACCGTATAACGAATAACGTATAACGTATATCGCATGACGTATAACATATAACGTATAACGTATAACGTATAACGTACAACGTATAACGTATAACGTATATCCTATAACCCATAACGTATAACGTATAACGTATAACGTATAACGTATAACGTATAACGTATAACGTATAACGTATAACGTATAACGTATAACGTATAACGTATAACGTATAACGTATAACATGTAACGTACAACGTATAACGTATACCGTATAACGTATAACTAATAACGTATAACGTATAACGAATATCGTACAACGTATAACGCATAACGTATAACGTATAACGTATAACGTATAGCGTATAACGCATAACGTATAACGTATAACGTATAACCTATGACGTATAACGTATAACGTATAACGTATAACGTATAACGTATAACGTATAATGTATAACCTATGACGTATAACGTATAACGTATAACGTATAACATGTAATGTTTAACGTATAACGTATAATGTATAGCGTATAACGTATAACGTATAACGTATAACGTACAACGTATAAAGTATCACGTATAACGTATTACGAATAACGTATAACGTATAACGTATAACGTAACACCTATAACGTATAAAGTATAACGTATAACGTATAACGTATAACGTATAACGTATAACGTATAACGTATAACGTATATCGTATATCGTATAACGTATAACGTATAACGTATAACGTATAACTTGTAACGAAAAACGTATAACGAATAACGTAAAACGTATGAGGCATTACATGCTACGTATAAAGTATAACATTCAACGTAAAACGTATAACGTATAACGTATAAAGTATAACGTATAACGTATAACGTATAACGTATAACGTATAACGTATAACGTATAACGTATAACGTATAACGTATAACGTATAACGTATAACGTATAACGTATAACGTATAACGTATAACGTATAACGTATAACGTATAACGTATAACGTAAACGTATAACGTATAACGTATAGCGTCTAACGTATAACGTATATCGTACAACGTATAACGTACAACGTATAACTTATAACGTATAATGTATAACGTATAACGTATAACGTATAACGTATAACGTATGACGTATAACGTATAACGTATAACGTATAACGTATAACGTATAACGTATAACGTATAACGTATAACGTATAACGTCTAACGTACAACGTTTAACGTATACCGTATAACGAATAACGTATAACGTATATCGCATGACGTATAACATATAACGTATAACGTATAACGTACAACGTATAACATATAATGTATATCCTATAACGCATAACGTATAACGTATAACGTATAACGTATAACGTATAACGTATAACGTATAACGTATAACGTATAACGTATAACGTATAACGTATAACGTATAACGTATAACGTATAACGTATAACGTATAACGTATAACGTATACAGTATAACGTATAACGTATAACGTGTAACGTATAACGTATAACGTATAACGTATAACGTATAACGTATAACGTATAACGTATAACGTATAACGTATAACGTATAACGTATAACGTATAACGTATAACGTATAACGTATGGCGTATAACGTATAACGTATAATGTATAACGTCCAACGTATAACGTATAACGTATAACGTATAACGTATAACGTACAACGTTTAACGTATACCGTATAACGAATAACGTATAACGTATATCGCATGACGTATAACATATAACGTATAACGTATAACGTATAACGTACAACGTATAACGTATAACGTATATCCCATAACGCATAACGTATAACGTATAACGTATAACGTATAACGTATAACGAATAACGTATAACGTATAACGTATAACGTACAACGTTTAACGTATAACGTATAACGTATAACGTATAACGTATAACGTATAACGTATAACGTATAACGTATAACGTATAACGTATAACGTACAACGTATAACGTATAACGTATATCCTATAACGCATAACGTATAACGTATAACGTATAACGTGTAACGTATAACGTATAACGTATAACGTATATCCTATAACGCATAACGTATAACGTATAACGTATAACGTATAACGTATAACGTATAACGTATAACGTATAACGTATAACGAATAACGTATAACGTATAACGTATAACGAATAACGTATAACGTATAACGTATAACGTATAACGTATAACGTATAACGTATAACGTATAACGTATAACGTATAACGTATAACGTATAACGTATAACGTATAACGTATAACGTATAACGTATAACGTATAACGTATAACGTATAACGTATAACGTATAACGTATATCGTATATCGTAAAACGTATAACGTATAACGTATAACGTATAACGTACAAAGTATAACGTATCACGTATAACGTATTACGAATGACGTATAACGTATAACGTATAACGTAACACCTATAACGTATAAAGTGTAACGTATAACGTATAACGTATAACGTATAACGTAAAACGTATAACGTATATCTTATTTCGTAAAACGTATAACGTATAACGTATAACGTATAACGTGTAACGAAGTACGTATAACGAATAACGTATAACGTATAACGTGTAACGAAGTACGTATAACGAATAACGTATAACGTATATCGTATAACGTACAACTTATAACGTATAACGTACAACGTATAACGTATAACGTATAACGTATATCGTATAACGTATAACGTATAACGTATAACGTATAACGTATAACGTATAACGTATAACGTATAACGTATAACGTATAACGTATAACGTATAACGTATAACGTATAACGTATAACGTATAACGTATAACGTATAACGTATAACGTATAACGTATAACGTATAACGTATAACGTATAACGTACAACTTATAACGTATAACGTACAACGTATAACGTATAACGTATAACGTATAACGTATAACGTATAACGTATAACGTATATCGTATACCGTAAAACGTATAACGTATAACGTGTAACGTATAACGTGTAACGAATTACGTATAACGAATAACATATAACGTACATCGTATAACGTATAACGTATAACGTATAACGTATAACGTATAACGTATAACGTATAACGTATAACGTATAACGTATAACGTATAACGTGAAACGTATAACGTATAACGTATAACGTATAACGTGTAACGTATAACGTATAACGTATATTGTATAACGTACAACCTATAACGTATAACGTACAACGTATAACGTATAACGTATAACGTATAACGTATAACGTATAACGTATAACGTATAACGTATAACGTATAACGTATAACGTATAACGTATAACGTATAACGTATAACGTATAACGTATAACGTATAACGTATAACGTATAACGTATAACGTATAACGTATAACGTATAACGTATAACGTATAACGTATAACGTATAA
Organism: Ptiloglossa arizonensis; assembly: GCF_051014685.1. Lineage (NCBI taxonomy): Eukaryota > Metazoa > Arthropoda > Insecta > Hymenoptera > Colletidae > Ptiloglossa > Ptiloglossa arizonensis. Next base: position 1,196,224 of record NW_027478447.1, on the reverse strand, counting down.
CGTATAACGTGAAACGTATAACGTATAACATATAACGTATAACGTATAACGTATAACGTATAACGTATAGCGTATAACGTATAACGTATAACGTATAACGTATAACGTATAACGTATAACGTATAACGTATAACGTATAACGAATAACGTATAACGTATAACGTATAACGTATAACGTATAACGTATAACGTATAACGTATAACGTATAACGTATAACGTATAACGTATAACGTATAACGTATAACGTATAACGTATAACGTATAACGTATAACGTATAACGTATAACGTATAACGTATAACGTATAACGTATAACGTATAACGTATAACGTATAACGTATAACGTATAACGTATAACGTATAACGTATAACGTATAACGTATAACGTATAACGTATAACGTATAACGTATAACGTATAACGTATAACGTATGACGTATAACGTATGACGTATAACGTATAACGTATGACGTATAACGTATAACGTATAACGTATAACGTATAACGTATAACGTATAACGTATAACGTATAACGTATAACGTATAACGTATAACGTATAACGTATAACGTATAACGTATATCGTATATCGTAAAACGTATAACGTATAACGTATAACGTATAACGTACAAAGTATAACGCATCACGTATAACGTATTACGAATGACGTATAACGTATAACGTATAACGTAACACCTATAACGTATAAAGTGTAACGTATAACGTATAACGTATAACGTATAACGTATAACGTATATCTTATTTCGTAAAACGTATAACGTATAACGTATAACGTATAACGTGTAACGAAGTACGTATAACGAATAACGTATAACGTATATCGTATAACGTACAACTTATAACGTATAACGTACAACGTATAACGTATAACGTATAACGTATATCGTATAACGTATAACGTATAACGTATAACGTATAACGTATAACGTATAACGTATAACGTATAACGTATAACGTATAACGTATAACGTATAACGTATAACGTATAACGTATAACGTATAACGTATAACGTATAACGTATAACGTATAACGTATAACGTATAACGTATAACGTATAACGTATAACGTATAACGTATAACGTATAACGTATAACGTATAACGTATAACGTATAACGTATAACGTATAACGTGAAACGTATAACGTATAACGTATAACGTATAACGTATAACGTATAACGTGTAACGAAGTACGTATAACGAATAACGTATAACGTATATCGTATAACGTACAACTTATAACGTATAACGTACAACGTATAACGTATAACGTATAACGTATATCGTATAACGTATAACGTATAACGTATAACGTATAACGTATAACGTATAACGTATAACGTATAACGTATAACGTATAACGTATAACGTATAACGTATAACGTATAACGTATAACGTATAACGTATAACGTATAACGTATAACGTATAACGTATAACGTATAACGTATAACGTATAACGTATAACGTATAACGTATAACGTATAACGTGAAACGTATAACGTATAACGTATAACGTATAACGTGTAACGTATAACGTATAACGTATATTGTATAACGTACAACTTATAACGTATAACGTACAACGTATAACGTATAACGTATAACGTATAACGTATAACGTATAACGTATAACGTATAACGTATAACGTATAACGTATAACGTATAACGTATAACGTATAACGTATAACGTATAACGTATAACGTATAACGTGTAACGTATAACGTATAACGTATAACGTATAACGAATAACGTAAAACGTATAACGCATAATGTATAACGTATAACGTATAACGTATAACGTATAACCTATGACGTATACCGTATAACGTATAACGTATAACTTGTAACGAAAAACGTATAACGAATAACGTAAAACGTATGACGCATTACATACTACGTATAACGTATAACGGTCAACGTATAACCTATGACGTATAACGTATAACTTATAACGTATAACGTATATCGTATAACGTATAACGTATAACGTGTAACGAAGAACGTATAAAGAATAACGTATAACGTATATCATATATCGTACAACTTATAACGTATAACGTACAACGTATAACGTATAACGTATAACGTATAACGTATAACGTATAACGTATAACGTATAACGTATAACGTATAACGTATAACGTATAACGTATAACGTGAAACGTATAACGTATAACGTATAACGTATAACGTGTAACGTATAACGTATAACGTATATTGTATAACGTACAACTTATAACGTATAACGTACAACGTATAACGTATAACGTATAACGTATAACGTATAACGTATAACGTATAACGTATAACGTATAACGTATAACGTATAACGTATAACGTATAACGTATAACGTATAACGTATAACGTATAACGTATAACGTGTAACGTATAACGTATAACGTATAACGTATAACGAATAACGTAAAACGTATAACGCATAATGTATAACGTATAACGTATAACGTATAACGTATAACCTATGACGTATACCGTATAACGTATAACGTATAACTTGTAACGAAAAACGTATAACGAATAACGTAAAACGTATGACGCATTACATACTACGTATAACGTATAACGGTCAACGTATAACCTATGACGTATAACGTATAACTTATAACGTATAACGTATATCGTATAACGTATAACGTATAACGTGTAACGAAGAACGTATAAAGAATAACGTATAACGTATATCATATATCGTACAACTTATAACGTATAACGTACAACGTATAACGTATAACGTATAACGTATAACGTATAACGTATAACGTATAACGTATAACGTATAACGTATAACGTATAACGTATAACGTATATCGTATAACGTATAACGTATAACGTATAACGCATAACATGTAATGAATAACGTATAACGTATAAAGTGTAACGTATAACGTATAACGTATAACGTATAACGTATAACGTATATCTTATATCGTAAAATGTATAACGTATAACGTATAACGTATAACGTGTAACGAAGTACGTATAACGAATAACGTATAACGTATATCGTATAACGTACAACTTATAACGTATAACGTACAACGTATAACGTATAACGTATAACGTATAACGTATAACGTATAACGTATAACGTATAACGTATAACGTATAACGTATAACGTATAACGTATAACGTATAACGTATAACGTATAACGTATAACGTATAACGTATAACGTATAACGTATAACGTATATCGTATATCGTAAAACGTATAACGTATAACGTATAACGTATAACGTACAAAGTATAACGTATCACGTATAACGTATTACGAATGACGTATAACGTATAACGTATAACGTAACACCTATAACGTATAAAGTGTAACGTATAACGTTTAACGTATAACGTATAACGTATAACGTATATCTTATTTCGTAAAACGTATAACGTATAACGTATAACGTATAACGTGTAACGAAGTACGTATAACGTATAACGTATAACGTATAACGTATAACGTATAACGTATAACGTATAACGTATAACGTATAACGTATAACGTATAACCTATAACGTGTAACGTATAACGTACAACGTATAACGTATAACGTATAACGTATAACGTATAACGTATAACGCATAACGTATAACGTATAACGTATAACGTATAACGTATAACGTGAAACGTATAACGTATAACGTATAACGTATAACGTGTAACGTATAACGTATAACGTATAACGTATAACGTATAACGTATAACGTATAACGTATAACGTATAACGTATATCGTATACCGTAAAACGTATAACGTATAACGTGTAACGTATAACGTACAACGTATAACGTATAACGTATAACGTACAACGTATAACGTATAACGTATAACGTATAACGTATAACGTATAACGTATAACGTATAACGTATAACGTATAACGTATAACGTATATCGTATATCGTAAAACGTATAACGTATAACGTATAACGTATAACGTACAAAGTATAACGTATCACGTATAACGTATTACGAATGACGTATAACGTATAACGTATAACGTAACACCTATAACGTATAAAGTGTAACGTATAACGTTTAACGTATAACGTATAACGTATAACGTATATCTTATTTCGTAAAACGTATAACGTATAACGTATAACGTATAACGTGTAACGAAGTACGTATAACGTATAACGTATAACGTATAACGTATAACGTATAACGTATAACGTATAACGTATAACGTATAACGTATAACGTATAACGTATAACGTGTAACGTATAACGTACAACGTATAACGTATAACGTATAACGTATAACGTATAACGCATAACGTATAACGTATAACGTATAACGTATAACGTATAACGTGAAACGTATAACGTATAACGTATAACGTATTACGTGTAACGTATAACGTATAACGTATAACGTATAACGTATAACGTATAACGTATAACGTATAACGTATAACGTATATCGTATACCGTAAAACGTATAACGTATAACGTGTAACGTATAACGTACAACGTATAACGTATAACGTATAACGTATAACGTATAACGCATAACGTATAACGTATAACGTATAACGTATAACGTATAACGTGAAACGCATAACGTATAACGTATAACGTATAACGTGTAACGTATAACGTATAACGTATAACGTATAACGTATAACTTATAACGTATAACGTATAACGTATAACGTATAACGTATAATGTATAACGTATAACGTATAACGTATAACGTACAAAGTATAACGTATCACGTATAACGTATAACGTATAACGTATAACGTATAACGCATAACGTATAACGTATAACGTATAACGTATAACGTATAACGTGAAACGCATAACGTATAACGTATAACGTATAACGTGTAACGTATAACGTATAACGTATAACGTATAACGTATAACGTATAACGTATAACGTATAACGTATAACGTATAACGTATAATGTATAACGTATAACGTATAACGTATAACGTACAAAGTATAACGTATCACGCATAACGTATAACGAATAACGTATAACGTATAACGTATAACGTATAACGTATAACGCATAACGTATAACGTATAACGTATAACGTATAACGTATAACGTGAAACGTATAACGTATAACGTATAATGTATAACGTATAACGTATAACGTATAACGTACAAAGTATAACGTATCACGTATAACGTATTACGAATAACGTATAACGTATAACGTATAACGTAACACCTATAACGTATAAAGTGTAACGTATAACGTATAACGTATAACGTATAACGTATAACGTATAACGTATATCTTATATCGTAAAATGTATAACGTATATTGTATAACGTACAACTTATAACGTATAACGTACAACGTATAACGTATAACGTATAACGTATAACGTATAACGTATAACGTATAACGTATAACGTATAACGTATAACGTATAACGTATAACGTATAACGTATAACGTATAACGTATAACGTATAACGTATAACGTATAACGTATAACGTATAACGTATAACGTATAACGTATAACGTATAACGTATAACGTATAACGTATAACGTATAACGTGAAACGTATAACGTATAACGTATAACGTACAAAGTATAACGTATCACGTATAACGTATAACGTATAACGTATAACGTATAACGCATAACGTATAACGTATAACGTATAACGTATAACGTATAACGTGAAACGCATAACGTATAACGTATAACGTATAACGTGTAACGTATAACGTATAACGTATAACGTATAACGTATAACGTATAACGTATAACGTATAACGTATAACGTATAACGTATAATGTATAACGTATAACGTATAACGTATAACGTACAAAGTATAACGTATCACGCATAACGTATAACGAATAACGTATAACGTATAACGTATAACGTATAACGTATAACGCATAACGTATAACGTATAACGTATAACGTATAACGTATAACGTATAACGTATAACGTATAACGTATAACGTGAAACGTATAACGTATAACGTATAACGTATAACGTGTAACGTATAACGTATAACGTATATTGTATAACGTACAACTTATAACGTATAACGTACAACGTATAACGTATAACGTATAACGTATAACGTATAACGTATAACGTATAACGTATAACGTATAACGTATAACGTATAACGTATAACGTATAACGTATAACGTATAACGTATAACGTATAACGTATAACGTATAACGTATAACGTATAACGTATAACGAATAACGTAAAACGTATAACGCATAATGTATAACGTATAACGTATAACGTATAACGTATAACCTATGACGTATAACGTATAACGTATAACGTATAACTTGTAACGAAAAACGTATAACGAATAACGTAAAACGTATGACGCATTACATACTACGTATAACGTATAACGGTCAACGTATAACCTATGACGTATAACGTATAACTTATAACGTATAACGTATATCGTATAACGTATAACGTATAACGTGTAACGAAGAACGTATAAAGAATAACGTATAACGTATATCGTATATCGTACAACTTATAACGTATAACGTACAACGTTTAACGTATAACGTATAACGTATAACGTATAACGTATAACGTATAACGTATAACGTATAACGTATAACGTATAACGTATAACGTATAACGTATAACGTATAACGCATAACATGTAATGTATAACGTATAACGTATAATGTATAACGTATAACGTATAACGTATAACGTACAAAGTATAACGTATCACGTATAACGTATAACGAATAACGTATAACGTATAACGTATAACGTATAACGTATAACGCATAACGTATAACGTATAACGAATAACGTATAACGTATAACGTGAAACGTATAACGTATAACGTATAACGTATAACGTATAACGTGTAACGTATAACGTATAACGTATAACGTATAACGTATAACGTATAACGTATAACGTATAACGTATAACGTATAACGTATAACGTATAACGTATAACGTATAACGTATAACGTATAACGTATATCGTATAACGTACAACTTATAACGTATAACGTACAACGTATAACGTATAACGTATAACGTATAACGTATAACGTATGACGTATAACGTATAACGTATAACGTATAACGTATAACGTATAACGTATAACGTATAACGTATAACGTATAACGTATAACGTATAACGTATAACGTATAACGTATAACGTATAACGTATAACGTATAACGTATAACGTATAACGTATAACGTATAACGTATAACGTATAACGTATAACGTATAACGTATAACGTATAACGTATAACGTATAACGTATAACGTATAACGTATAACGTATAACGTATAACGTATAACGTATAACGTATAACGTATAACGTATAACGTATAACGTATAACGTATAACGTATAACGTATAACGTATAACGTATAACGTATAACGTATATCGTATATCGTAAAACGTATAACGTATAACGTATAACGTATAACGTACAAAGTATAACGTATCACGTATAACGTATTACGAATGACGTATAACGTATAACGTATAACGTAACACCTATAACGTATAAAGTGTAACGTATAACGTTTAACGTATAACGTATAACGTATAACGTATATCTTATTTCGTAAAACGTATAACGTATAACGTATAACGTATAACGTGTAACGAAGTACGTATAACGTATAACGTATAACGTATAACGTATAACGTATAACGTATAACGTATAACGTATAACGTATAACGTATAACGTATAACGTATAACGTATAACGTATAACGTATAACGTGTAACGTATAACGTACAACGTATAAAGTATAACGTATAACGTATAACGTATAACGCATAACGTATAACGTATAACGTATAACGTATAACGTATAACGTGAAACGTATAACGTATAACGTATAACGTATAACGTGTAACGTATAACGTATAACGTATAACGTATAACGTATAACGTATAACGTATAACGTATAACGTATAACGTATAACGTATATCGTATACCGTAAAACGTATAACGTATAACGTGTAACGTATAACGTATAACGTATAACGTATAACGTATAACGTATAACGTATAACGTATAACGTATAACGCATAACGTATAACGTATAACGTATAACGTATAACGTATAACGTATAACGAATAACGTAAAACGTATAACGCATAATGTATAACGTATAACGTATAACGTATAACGTATAAAGTATAACGTATAACGTATAACGTATAACGTATAACGTATATCGTATAACGTATAACGTATAACGTATAACGTATAACGTATAACGTATAACGTATAACGTATAACGTATAACGTATAACGTATAACGTATAACGTATAACGTATAACGTATAACGTATAACGTATAACGTATAACGTATAACGTATAACGTATAACGTATAACGTATAACGTATAACGTATAACGTATAACGTATAACGTGTAACGAAGTACGTATAACGAATAACGTATAACGTATATCGTATAACGTACAACTTATAACGTATAACGTACAACGTATAACGTATAACGTATAACGTATAACGTATAACGTATAACGTATAACGTGTAACGAAGTACGTATAACGAATAACGTATAACGTATATCGTATAACGTATAACGTGTAACGAATTACGTATAACGAATAACACATAACGTACATCGTATAACGTACAACTTATAACGTATAATGTACAACGTATAACGTATAGCGTATAACGTATAACGTATAACGTATAACGTATAACGTATAACGTATAACGTATAACGTATAACGTATAACGTATAACGTATAACGTATAACGTATAACGTATAACGTATAACGTATAACGTATAACGTATAACGTATAACGTATAACGTATAACGCATAACGTATAACGTATAACGTATAATGTATAACGTATAACGTATAACGAATAACGTAAAACGTATAACGCATAACGTATAACGTATAACGTATAACGTATAACGTATAACGTATAACGAATAACGTAAAACGTATAACGTATAACGTATATCGTATATCGTAAAACGTATAACGTATAACGTATAACGTATAACGTACAAAGTATAACGTATCACGTATAACGTATTACGAATGACGTATAACGTATAACGTATAACGTAACACCTATAACGTATAAAGTGTAACGTATAACGTTTAACGTATAACGTATAACGTATAACGTATATCTTATTTCGTAAAACGTATAACGTATAACGTATAACGTATAACGTGTAACGAAGTACGTATAACGTATAACGTATAACGTATAACGTATAACGTATAACGTATAACGTATAACGTATAACGTATAACGTATAACGTATAACGTATAACGTATAACGTATAACGTATAACGTATAACGTATAACGTATAACGTATAACGTATAACGTATAACGTATAACGTATAACGTATAACGTATAACGTATAACGTATAACGAATAACGTAAAACGTATAACGCATAATGTATAACGTATAACGTATAACGTATAACGTATAAAGTATAACGTATAACGTATAACGTATAACGTATAACGTATATCGTATAACGTATAACGTATAACGTATAACGTATGACGTATAACGTATAACGTATAACGTATAACGTATAACGTATAACGTGTAACGTATAACGTGTAACGAATTACGTATAACGAATAACATATAACGTACATCGTATAACGTACAACTTATAACGTATAATGTACAACGTATAACGTATAGCGTATAACGTATAACGTATAACGTATAACGTGTAACGTATAACGTATAACGTATAACGTATAACGTATAACGTATAACGTATAACGTATAACGTATAACGTATAACGTATAACGTATAACGTATAACGTATAACGTATAACGTATAACGTATAACGTATAACGTATAACGTATAACGTATAACGTATAACGTATAACGTATAACGTATAACGTATAACGTATAACGTATAACGTATAACGTATAACGTATAACGTATAACGTATAACGTATAACGTATAACGTATAACGTATAACGTATAACGTATAACGTATAACGTATAACGTATAACGTATAACGTATAACGTATAACGTATAACGTATAACGTAAAACGTATAACGTATAACGTATAACGTATAACGTATAACGTATAACGTATAACGTATAACGTATAACGTATAACGTATAACGTATAACGTATAACGTATAACGTATAACGTATAACGTATAACGCATAACGTATAACGTATAACGTATAACGTATAACGTATAACGTATAACGAATAACGTAAAACGTATAACGCATAATGTATAACGTATAACGTATAACGTATAACGTATAAAGTATAACGTATAACGTATAACGTATAACGTATAACGTATATCGTATAACGTATAACGTATAACGAATAACGTAAAACGTATAACGTATAACGTATAACGTATAACGTATAACGTGTAACGAAGAACGTATAAAGAATAACTCATAACGTATATCGTATAACGTACAACTTATAACGTATAACGTACAACGTATAACGTATAACGTATAACGTATAACGTATAACGTATAACGTATAACGTATAACGTATAACGTATAACGTATAACGTATAACGTATAACGTATAACGTATAACGTATAACGTATAACGTATAACGTATAACGTATAACGTATAACGTATAACGTATAACGTATAACGTATAACGTATAACGTATAACGAATAACGTATAACGTATAACGCATAACGTATAACGTATAACGTATAACGTATAACGTATAACGTATAACGTATAACGAATAACGTAAAACGTATAACGCATAATGTATAACGTATAACGTATAACGTATAACGTATAAAGTATAACGTATAACGTATAACGTATAACGTATAACGTATATCGTATAACGTATAACGTATAACGTATAACGTATAACGTATAACGTATAACGTATAACGTATAACGTATAACGTATAACGTGTAACGAAGTACGTATAACGAATAACGTATAACGTATATCGTATAACGTACAACTTATAACGTATAACGTACAACGTATAACGTATAACGTATAACGTATAACGTATAACGTATAACGTATAACGTATAACGTATAACGTATATCGTATACCGTAAAACGTATAACGTATAACGTGTAACGTATAACGTGTAACGAATTACCTATAACGAATAACATATAACGTACATCGTATAACGTACAACTTATAACGTATAATGTACAACGTATAACGTATAGCGTATAACGTATAACGTATAACGTATAACGTATAACGTATAACGTATAACGTATAACGTATAACGTATAACGTATAACGTATAACGTATAACGTATAACGTATAACGTATAACGTATAACGTATAACGTATAACGTATAACGTATAACGTATAACGTATAACGTATAACGTATAACGTATAACGCATAACGTATAACGTATAACGTATAACGTATAACATATAACGTATAACGAATAACGTAAAACGTATAACGCATAATGTATAACGTATAACGTATAACGTATAACGTATAACGTATAACGTATAACGTATAACGTATAACGTATAACGTATAACGTATATCGTATAACGTATAACGTATAACGTGTAACGTATAACGTATAACGTATATTGTATAACGTACAACTTATAACGTATAACGTACAACGTATAACGTATAACGTATAACGTATAACGTATAACGTATAACGTATAACGTATAACGTATAACGTATAACGTATAACGTATAACGTATAACGTATAACGTATAACGTATGACGTATAACGTATAACGTATAACGTATAACGTATAACGTATAACGTATAACGTATAACGTATAACGTATAACGTATAACGTATAACGTATAACGTATAACGTATAACGTATAACGTATAACGTATAACGTATAACGTATAACGTATAACGTATAACGTATAACGTATAACGTATAACGTATAACGTATAACGTATAACGTATAACGTATAACGTATAACGTATAACGTATAACGTATAACGTATAACGTATAACGTATAACGTATAACTCATAACGTATAACGTATAACGTATAACGTATAACGTATAACGTATAACGTATAACGTATAGCGTATAACGTACAACGTTTAACGTATAACGTATAACGTATAACGTATAACGTATAACGTATAACGTATAACGTATAACGCATAACGTATAACGTATAACGTATAACGTATAACGTATAACGTATAACGTACAACGTTTAACGTATAACGTATAACGTACAACGTTTAACGTATAACGTATAACGTAGAACGTATAACGTATAACGTATAACGTATAACGTATAACGTATAACGTATAACGTATAACGTATAACGTATAACGCATAACGTATAACGTATAACGTATAACGTATAACGTATAACGTATAACGTACAACGTTTAACGTACAACGTATAACGTATAACGTATAACGTATAACGTATAACGTATAACGTATAGCGTCTAACGTATAACGTATAACGTACAACGTATAACGTACAACGTATAACTTATAACGTATAATGTATAACGTATAACGTATAACGTATAACGTATAACCTATGACGTATAACGTATAACGTATAACGTATAACGTATAACGTATAACGTATAACGTATAACGTCTAACGTACAACGTTTAACGTATACCGTATAACGAATAACGTATAACGTATATCGCATGACGTATAACATATAACGTATAACGTATAACGTATAACGTACAACGTATAACGTATAACGTATATCCTATAACGCATAACGTATAACGTATAACGTATAACGTATAACGTATAACGAATAACGTATAACGTATAACGTATAACGTATAACGTACAACGTTTAACGTATAACGTATAACGTATAACGTATAACGTATAACGTATAACGTATAACGTATAACGTATAACGTATAACGTACAACGTATAACGTATAACGTATATCCTATAACGCATAACGTATAACGTATAACGTATAACGAATAACGTATAACGTATAACGTATAACGTAAATCCTATAACGCATAACGTATAACGTATAACGTATATCGTACAACGTTCAACGTATAACGTATAATGTATAACGTATAACGTATAACGTATAACGTATAAGGTATAACGTATAACGTATAACGTATAACGTATAACGTATAACGTATAACGTATAACGTATAACGTATAACGTACAACGTTTAACGTATAACGTATAACGTATAACGTATAACGTATAACGTATAACGTATAAAGTATAACGTATAACGTATAACGTATAACGTATAACGAATAACGTATAACGTATAACGTATAACGTATAACGTATAACGTATAACGTATAACGTATAACGTATAACGTATAACGTCTAACGTATAACGTATAACGTATAACGTATAACGTATAACGTATAACGTATAACGTATAACGTATAACGTATAACGTATAACGTATAACGTATAACGTATAACGTATAACGTATGACGTATAACATATAACGTATAACGTATAACGTATAACGTATAACGTATAATGTATAACGTATAACGTATAACGTATAACGTATAACGTATAATGTATAACGTATAACATGTAACGTATAGCGTATAACGTATAACGTATAACGTATAACGTATAACGTATAACGTATAACGTATAAGGTATATCGTATAACGTATAACGTATAACGTATAACATGTAACGCACAACGTATAACGTATACCGTATAACGTATAACTAATAACGTATAACGTATAACGAATATCGTACAACGTATAACGCATAACGTATAACGTATAACGTATAACGTATAACGCATAACGTATAACGTTTAACGTATAACCTATGACCTATAACGTATAACGTATAACGTATAACGTATAACGTATAACGTATAACGTATAACGTATAACCTATGACGTATAACGTATAACGTATAACGTATAACATGTAATGTATAACGTATAACGTATAATGTATAGCGTATAACGTATACCGTATAACGTATAACGTACAACGTATAACGTATCACGTATAACGTATTACGAATAACATATAACATATAACGTATAACGTAACACCTATAACGTATAAAGTATAACGTATAACGTATAACGTATAACGTATAACGTATAACGTATATCGTATAACGTATAACGTATAACGTATAACGTATAACTTGTAACGAAAAACGTATAACGAATAACGTAAAACGTATGACGCATTACATGCTACGTATAAAGTATAACATTCAACGTAAAACGTATAACGTACAACGTATAACGTATAACGTGTAACGAAGAACGTATAAAGAATAACGTATAACGTATATCGTATAACGTACAACTTATAACGTATAACGTACAACGTATAACGTATAACGTATAACGTATAACGTAAAACGTATAACGTATAACGTATAACGTATAACGTATAACGTATAACGTATAACGTATAACGTACAACGTATAACGTACAACGTATAACGTACCACGTATAACGTATTACGAATAACGTATAACGTATAACGTATAACGTATAACGTATAACGTATAACGTATAACGTATAACGTGTAACGTATAACGTATAACGTATAACGTGTAACGTATAACGTATAACGTATAACGTATAACGTATAACGTATAACGTATAACGTATAACGTATAACGTATAACGTATAACGTATAACGTATAACGTATAACGTATAACGTATAACGTATAACGTATAACGTATAACGTATAACGTATAACGTATAACGTATAACGTATAACGTATAACGTATAACGTATAACGTATAACGTATAACGTATAACGTATAACGTATAACGTATAACGTATAACGTATATCCTATAACGCATAACGTATAACGTATAAGGTATAACGTATAACGTATAACGTATAACGTATAACGTATAACGTATAACGTATAACGTATAACGTATAACTTGTAACGAAAAACGTATAACGAATAACGTAAAACGTATGACGCATTACATGCTACGTATAAAGTATAACATTCAACGTAAAACGTATAACGTACAACGTATAACGTATAACGTGTAACGAAGAACGTATAAAGAATAACGTATAACGTATATCGTATAACGTACAACTTATAACGTATAACGTACAACGTATAACGTATAACGTATAACGTATAACGTAAAACGTATAACGTATAACGTATAACGTATAACGTATAACGTATAACGTATAACGTATAACGTATAACGTATAACGTATAACGTATAACGTATAACGTATAACGTATAACGTACAACGTATAACGTCTAACGTATAACGTATAACGTATAACGTATAACGTATAACGTATAACGTATAGCGTATAACGTATAACGTATAACGTAAAACGTATAACGTATAACGTATAACGTATAACGTATAACCTATGACCTATAACGTATAACGTATAACGTATAACGTATAACGTATAACGTATAACGTATAACGTATAACCTATGACGTATAACGTATAACGTATAACGTATAACATGTAATGTATAACGTATAACGTATAATGTATAGCGTATAACGTATACCGTATAACGTATAACGTACAACGTATAACGTATCACGTATAACGTATTACGAATAACATATAACATATAACGTATAACGTAACACCTATAACGTATAAAGTATAACGTATAACGTATAACGTATAACGTATAACGTATAACGTATAACGTATAACGTATAACGTATAACGTACAACGTATAACGTATAACGTATATCCTATAACGCATAACGTATAACGTATAACGTATAACGTATAATGTATAATGTATAACGTATAACGTATAACGTATAACGTACTACGTATAACGTATAACGTATAACGTATAACGATTAACGTAAAACGTACAACGTTTAACGTATAACGTATAACGTAGAACGTATAACGTATAACGTATAACGTATAACGTAGAACGTATAACGTATAACGTATAACGTATAACGTATAACGTATAACGTATAACGTATAACGTATAACGTATAACGTATAACGTATAACGTATAACGTATAACGTATAACGTATAACGTATAACGTATAACGTATAACGTATAACGTATAACGTATAACGTATAACGTATAACGTATAACGTATAGAGTCTAACGTATAACGTATAACGATTAACGTAAAACGTATGACGTATTACATATTACGTATAACGTATAACGTATAACGTATAACGTATAACGTATAACGCATAACGTATAACGTATAACGTATAACGCATAACGTATAACGTATAACGTATAACGTATAACGTATAACGTATAACGTATAACGTATAACGTATAACGTATAACGTATAACGTATAACGTATAACGTATAACGTATAACGTATAACGTATAACGCATAACGTATAACGTATAACGTATAACGTATAACGTATAACGTATAACGTACAACGTTTAACGTATAACGTATAACGTAGAACGTATAACGTATAACGTATAACGTATAACGTATGACGTATAACGTATAACGTACAACGTTTAACGTATAATGTATAACGTAGAACGTATAACGTACAACGTATAACGTATAACGTACAACGTATAACGTATAACGTATATCCTATAACGCATAACGTATAACGTATAACGTATAACGTATAATGTATAATGTATAACGTATAACGTATAACGTATAACGTACTACGTATAACGTATAACGTATAACGTATAACGTATAACGTATAGCGTATAACGTATAACGTATAACGTCTAACGTCCAACGTATAACGTATAACGTATAACGTATAACGTATAACGTATAACGTATAACGTATAACGTATAACGTATAACGTATAACGTATAACGTATAGCGTATAACGTATAACGTATGTCGTATAACGTATAACGTATAACGTATAACGTATAACGTATAACGTATAACGTATAACGTATAACGTATAACGTATAACGTATAACGTATAACGTATAACGTATAACGTATAGCGTATAACGTATAACGTATAACGATTAACGTAAAACGTATGACGTATTACATATTACGTATAACGTAGAACGTATAACGTATAACGTATAACGTATAACGTATGACGTATAACGTATAACGTACAACGTTTAACGTATAACGTATAACGTAGAACGTATAACGTATAACGTATAACGTATAACGTATAACGTATAACGTATAACGTATAACGTATAATGTATAACGTATAACATGTAACGTATAGCGTATAACGTATAACGTATAACGTATAACGTATAACGTATAACGTATAACGTATAAGGTATATCGTATAACGTATAACGTATAACGTATAACATGTAACGCACAACGTATAACGTATACCGTATAACGTATAACTAATAACGTATAACGTATAACGAATATCGTACAACGTATAACGCATAACGTATAACGTATAACGTATAACGTATAACGCATAACGTATAACGTTTAACGTATAACCTATGACCTATAACGTATAACGTATAACGTATAACGTATAACGTATAACGTATAACGTATAACGTATAACCTATGACGTATAACGTATAACGTATAACGTATAACATGTAATGTATAACGTATAACGTATAATGTATAGCGTATAACGTATACCGTATAACGTATAACGTACAACGTATAACGTATCACGTATAACGTATTACGAATAACATATAACATATAACGTATAACGTAACACCTATAACGTATAAAGTATAACGTATAACGTATAACGTATAACGTATAACGTATAACGTATATCGTATAACGTATAACGTATAACGTATAACGTATAACTTGTAACGAAAAACGTATAACGAATAACGTAAAACGTATGACGCATTACATGCTACGTATAAAGTATAACATTCAACGTAAAACGTATAACGTACAACGTATAACGTATAACGTGTAACGAAGAACGTATAAAGAATAACGTATAACGTATATCGTATAACGTACAACTTATAACGTATAACGTACAACGTATAACGTATAACGTATAACGTATAACGTAAAACGTACAACGTATAACGTATAACGTATAACGTATAACGTATAACGTATAACGTATAACGTACAACGTATAACGTACAACGTATAACGTACCACGTATAACGTATTACGAATAACGTATAACGTATAACGTATAACGTATAACGTATAACGTATAACGTATAACGTATAACGTGTAACGTATAACGTATAACGTATAACGTGTAACGTATAACGTATAACGTATAACGTATAACGTATAACGTATAACGTATAACGTATAACGTATAACGTATAACGTATAACGTATAACGTATAACGTATAACGTATAACGTATAACGTATAACGTATAACGTATAACGTATAACGTATAACGTATAACGTATAACGTATAACGTATAACGTATAACGTATAACGTATAACGCATAACGTATAACGTATAACGTATAACGTATATCCTATAACGCATAACGTATAACGTATAAGGTATAACGTATAACGTATAACGTATAACGTATAACGTATAACGTATAACGTATAACGTATAACGTATAACGTATAACTTGTAACGAAAAACGTATAACGAATAACGTAAAACGTATGACGCATTACATGCTACGTATAAAGTATAAAATTCAACGTAAAACGTATAACGTACAACGTATAACGTATAACGTGTAACGAAGAACGTATAAAGAATAACGTATAACGTATATCGTATAACGTACAACTTATAACGTATAACGTACAACGTATAACGTATAACGTATAACGTATAACGTATAACGTAAAACGTATAACGTATAACGTATAACGTATAACGTATAACGTATAACGTATAACGTATAACGTATAACGTATAACGTATAACGTATAACGTATAACGTATAACGTACAACGTATAACGTCTAACGTATAACGTATAACGTATAACGTATAACGTATAACGTATAACGTATAACGTATAGCGTATAACGTATAACGTATAACGTAAAACGTATAACGTATAACGTATAACGTATAACGTATAACGTATAACGTATAACGTATAACGTATAACGTATAACGTATAACGTATAACGTATAACGTATAACGTATAACGTATAACGTATAACGTATAACGTATAACGTATAACGTATAACGTATAACGTATAACGTATAACGTATAACGTATAACGTATAACGTATAACGTATAACGTATAACGTATAACGTATAACGTATAACGTATAACGTATAACGTATAACGTATAACGTATAACGTATAACGTATAGCGTATAACGTATAACGTATAACGTATAACGTATAGCGTATAACGTATAACGTATAACGTATAACGTACAACGTATAACGTCTAACGTATAACGTATAACGTATAGCGTATAACGTATAACGTATAACGTATAGCGTATAACGTATAACGTATAACGTATAGCGTATAACGTATAACGTATAACGTATAACGTACAACGTATAACGTCTAACGTATAACGTATAACGTATAACGTATAACGTATAACGTATAACGTATAACGTATAGCGTATAACGTATAACGTATAACGATTAACGTAAAACGTATGACGTATTACATATTACGTATAACGTATAACGTATAACGTATAACGCATAACGTATATCCTATAACGCATAACGTATAACGTATAACGTATAACGTATAACGTATAACGTATAACGTATAACGTATAACGTATAACGTATAACGTATAACGTATAACGTATAACGTATAACGTATAACGTATAACGTATAACGTATAACGTATAACGTATAACGTATAACGTATAACGTATAACGTATAACGTATAACGTATAACGTATAGCGTATAACGTATAACGTATAACGTATAGCGTATAACGTATAACGTATAACGTATAACGTACAACGTATAACGTCTAACGTATAACGTATAACGTATAACGTATAACGTATAACGTATAACGTATAACGTATAGCGTATAACGTATAACGTATAACGATTAACGTAAAACGTATGACGTATTACATATTACGTATAACGTATAACGTATAACGTATAACGCATAACGTATATCCTATAACGCATAACGTATAACGTATAACGTATAACGTATAACGTATAACGTATAACGTATAACGTATAACGTATAACGTATAACGTATAACGTATAACGTATAACGTATAACGTATAACGTATAACGTATAACGTATAACGTATAACGTATAACGTATAACGTATAACGTATAACGTATAACGTATAACGTATAACGTATAACGTATAACGTATGTCGTATAACGTATAACGTATAACGTATAACGTATAACGTATAACGTATAACGTATAATGTATAACGTATAACGTATAACGTATAACGTATAACGTATAACGTATAACGTATAACGTATAACGTATAACGTATAACGTACAACGTATAACGTATAACGTATAACGTATAACGTATAACGTACAGCGTATAACGTATAACGTATAACGTATAACGTCCAACGTATAACGTATAACCTATAACTTATAAAGTATAACGTACAACGTAAAACGTATAACGTATATCCTATAACGCATAACGTATAACGTATAACGTATAACGTATAACGTATAACGTATAACGTATAACGTATAAAGTATGACGTATAACGTATAACGTATAACGTATAACGTATAACGTATAACGCATAACGTATAACGTATAACGTATAACGTATAACGTATAACGTATAACGTATAACGTATAACGTATAACGTATAACGTATAGCGTATAACGTATAACGTATAACGATTAACGTAAAACGTATGATGTATTACATATTACGTATAACGTATAACGTATAACGTATAACGTATAACGTATAACGTATAACGTATAACGTATAACGTATAACGTATAACGTATAACGTATAACGTATAACGTATAACGCATAACGTATAACGTATAACGTATAACGTATAACGTATAACGTATAACGTACAACGTTTAACGTATAACGTATAACGTAGAACGTATAACGTATAACGTATAACGTATAACGTATGACGTATAACGTATAACGTACAACGTTTAACGTATAATGTATAACGTAGAACGTATAACGTACAACGTATAACGTATAACGTACAACGTATAACGTATAACGTATATCCTATAACGCATAACGTATAACGTATAACGTATAACGTATAATGTATAATGTATAACGTATAACGTATAACGTATAACGTACTACGTATAACGTATAACGTATAACGTATAACGATTAACGTAAAACGTACAACGTTTAACGTATAACGTATAACGTATAACGTATAACGTATAACGTATAACGTATAACGTATAACGTATAACGTATAACGTATAACGTATAACGTATAACGTATAACGTATAACGCATAACGTATAACGTATAACGTATAACGTATAACGTATAACGTATAACGTACAACGTTTAACGTATAACGTATAACGTAGAACGTATAACGTATAACGTATAACGTATAACGTATGACGTATAACGTATAACGTACAACGTTTAACGTATAATGTATAACGTAGAACGTATAACGTACAACGTATAACGTATAACGTACAACGTATAACGTATAACGTATATCCTATAACGCATAACGTATAACGTATAACGTATAACGTATAATGTATAATGTATAACGTATAACGTATAACGTATAACGTACTACGTATAACGTATAACGTATAACGTATAACGTATAACGTATAGCGTATAACGTATAACGTATAACGTCTAACGTCCAACGTATAACGTATAACGTATAACGTATAACGTATAACGTATAACGTATAACGTATAACGTATAACGTATAACGTATAACGTATAACGTATAGCGTATAACGTATAACGTATGTCGTATAACGTATAACGTATAACGTATAACGTATAACGTATAACGTATAACGTATAACGTATAACGTATAACGTATAACGTATAACGTATAACGTATAACGTATAACGTATAACGTATAGCGTATAACGTATAACGTATAACGATTAACGTAAAACGTATGACGTATTACATATTACGTATAACGTAGAACGTATAACGTATAACGTATAACGTATAACGTATGACGTATAACGTATAACGTACAACGTTTAACGTATAACGTATAACGTAGAACGTATAACGTATAACGTATAACGTATAACGTAGAACGTATAACGTATAACGTATAACGTATAACGTATAACGTATAACGTATAACGTATAACGTATAACGTATAACGTATAACGTATAACGTATAACGTATAACGTATAACGTATAACATATAACGTATAACGTATAACGTATAACGTATAACGTATAACGTATAACGTATAACGTATAGAGTATAACGTATAACGTATAACGATTAACGTAAAACGTATGACGTATTACATATTACGTATAACGTATAACGTATAACGTATAACGTATAACGTATAACGCATAACGAATAACGTATAACGTATAACGCATAACGTATAACGTATAACGTATAACGTATAACGTATAACGTATAACGTACAACGTTTAACGTATAATGTATAACGTAGGACGTATAACGTATAACGTATAACGTATAACGTATAACGTATGACGTATAACGTATAACGTACAACGTTTAACGTATAATGTATAACGTACAACGTATAACGTACAACGTATAACGTATAACGTACAACGTATAACGTATAACGTATATCCTATAACGCATAACGTATAACGTATAACGTATAACGTATAACGTATAACGTATGACGTATAACGTATAACGTATAACGTATAACATATAACGTATGTCGTATAACGTATAACGTATAACGTATAACGTATAACGTATAACGTATAACGTATAACGTATAACGTATAATGTATAACGTATAACGTATAACGTATAACGTATAACGTATAACGTATAACGTATAACGTATAACGTATAACGTATAACGTATAACGTATAACGTATAACTCATAACGTATAACGTATAACGTATAACGTATAACGTATAACGTATAACGTATAACGTATAGCGTATAACGTACAACGTTTAACGTATAACGTATAACGTATAACGTATAACGTATAACGTATAACGTATAACGTATAACGCATAACGTATAACGTATAACGTATAACGTATAACGTATAACGTATAACGTACAACGTTTAACGTATAACGTATAACGTACAACGTTTAACGTATAACGTATAGCGTATAACGTACAACGTTTAACGTATAACGTATAACGTATAACGTATAACGTATAACGTATAACGTATAACGTATAACGCATAACGTATAACGTATAACGTATAACGTATAACGTATAACGTATAACGTACAACGTTTAACCTATAACGTATAACGTACAACGTTTAACGTATAACGTATAACGTAGAACGTATAACGTATAACGTATAACGTATAACGTATAACGTATAACGTATAACGTATAACGTATAACGCATAACGTATAACGTATAACGTATAACGTATAACGTATAACGTATAACGTACAACGTTTAACGTACAACGTATAACGTATAACGTATAACGTATAACGTATAACGTATAACGTATAACGTATAGCGTCTAACGTATAACGTATAACGTACAACGTATAACGTACAACGTATAACTTATAACGTATAATGTATAACGTATAACGTATAACGTATAACGTATAACCTATGACGTATAACGTATAACGTATAACGTATAACGTATAACGTATAACGTATAACGTATAACGTATAACGTCTAACGTACAACGTTTAATGTATACCGTATAACGAATAACGTATAACGTATATCGCATGACGTATAACATATAACGTATAACGTATAACGTATAACGTACAACGTATAACGTATAACGTATATCCTATAACGCATAACGTATAACGTATAACGTATAACGTATAACGTATAACGAATAACGTATAACGTATAACGTATAACGTATAACGTACAACGTTTAACGTATAACGTATAACGTATAACGTATAACGTATAACGTATAACGTATAACGTATAAAGTATAACGTATAACGTACAACGTATAACGTATAACGTATATCCTATAACGCATAACGTATAACGTATAACGTATAACGAATAACGTATAACGTATAACGTATAACGTATATCCTATAACGCATAACGTATAACGTATAACGTATAACGTATAACGTATAACGTATAACGTATAACGTATAACGTATAACGTATAACGTATAACGTATAACGTATAACGTATAGCGTATAACGTATAACGTATAACGTATAACGTATAGCGTATAACGTATAACGTATAACGTATAACGTACAACGTATAACGTCTAACGTATAACGTATAACGTATAGCGTATAACGTATAACGTATAACGTATAGCGTATAACGTATAACGTATAACGTATAGCGTATAACGTATAACGTATAACGTATAACGTACAACGTATAACGTCTAACGTATAACGTATAACGTATAACGTATAACGTATAACGTATAACGTATAACGTATAGCGTATAACGTATAACGTATAACGATTAACGTAAAACGTATGACGTATTACATATTACGTATAACGTATAACGTATAACGTATAACGCATAACGTATATCCTATAACGCATAACGTATAACGTATAACGTATAACGTATAACGTATAACGTATAACGTATAACGTATAACGTATAACGTATAACGTATAACGTATAACGTATAACGTATAACGTATAACATATAACGTATAACGTATAACGTATAACGTATAACGTATAACGTATAACGTATAACGTATAGAGTATAACGTATAACGTATAACGATTAACGTAAAACGTATGACGTATTACATATTACGTATAACGTATAACGTATAACGTATAACGTATAACGTATAACGCATAACGAATAACGTATAACGTATAACGCATAACGTATAACGTATAACGTCTAACGTATAACGTATAACGTATAGCGTATAACGTATAACGTATAACGTATAGCGTATAACGTATAACGTATAACGTATAGCGTATAACGTATAACGTATAACGTATAACGTACAACGTATAACGTCTAACGTATAACGTATAACGTATAACGTATAACGTATAACGTATAACGTATAACGTATAGCGTATAACGTATAACGTATAACGATTAACGTAAAACGTATGACGTATTACATATTACGTATAACGTATAACGTATAACGTATAACGTATAACGTATAACGTATAACGTATAACGTATAACGTATAACGTATAACGTATAACGTATAACGTATAACGTATAACGCATAACGTATAACGTATAACGTATAACGTATAACGTATAACGTATAACGTACAACGTTTAACGTATAACGTATAACGTAGAACGTATAACGTATAACGTATAACGTATAACGTATGACGTATAACGTATAACGTACAACGTTTAACGTATAATGTATAACGTAGAACGTATAACGTACAACGTATAACGTATAACGTACAACGTATAACGTATAACGTATATCCTATAACGCATAACGTATAACGTATAACGTATAACGTATAATGTATAATGTATAACGTATAACGTATAACGTATAACGTACTACGTATAACGTATAACGTATAACGTATAACGATTAACGTAAAACGTACAACGTTTAACGTATAACGTATAACGTATAACGTATAACGTATAACGTATAACGTATAACGTATAACGTATAACGTATAACGTATAACGTATAACGTATAACGTATAACGTATAACGCATAACGTATAACGTATAACGTATAACGTATAACGTATAACGTATAACGTACAACGTTTAACGTATAACGTATAACGTAGAACGTATAACGTATAACGTATAACGTATAACGTATGACGTATAACGTATAACGTACAACGTTTAACGTATAATGTATAACGTAGAACGTATAACGTACAACGTATAACGTATAACGTACAACGTATAACGTATAACGTATATCCTATAACGCATAACGTATAACGTATAACGTATAACGTATAATGTATAATGTATAACGTATAACGTATAACGTATAACGTACTACGTATAACGTATAACGTATAACGTATAACGTATAACGTATAGCGTATAACGTATAACGTATAACGTCTAACGTCCAACGTATAACGTATAACGTATAACGTATAACGTATAACGTATAACGTATAACGTATAACGTATAACGTATAACGTATAACGTATAACGTATAGCGTATAACGTATAACGTATGTCGTATAACGTATAACGTATAACGTATAACGTATAACGTATAACGTATAACGTATAACGTATAACGTATAACGTATAACGTATAACGTATAACGTATAACGTATAACGTATAGCGTATAACGTATAACGTATAACGATTAACGTAAAACGTATGACGTATTACATATTACGTATAACGTAGAACGTATAACGTATAACGTATAACGTATAACGTATGACGTATAACGTATAACGTACAACGTTTAACGTATAACGTATAACGTAGAACGTATAACGTATAACGTATAACGTATAACGTAGAACGTATAACGTATAACGTATAACGTATAACGTATAACGTATAACGTATAACGTATAACGTATAACGTATAACGTATAACGTATAACGTATAACGTATAACGTATAACGTATAACATATAACGTATAACGTATAACGTATAACGTATAACGTATAACGTATAACGTATAACGTATAGAGTATAACGTATAACGTATAACGATTAACGTAAAACGTATGACGTATTACATATTACGTATAACGTATAACGTATAACGTATAACGTATAACGTATAACGCATAACGAATAACGTATAACGTATAACGCATAACGTATAACGTATAACGTATAACGTATAACGTATAACGTATAACGTACAACGTTTAACGTATAATGTATAACGTAGGACGTATAACGTATAACGTATAACGTATAACGTATAACGTATGACGTATAACGTATAACGTACAACGTTTAACGTATAATGTATAACGTACAACGTATAACGTACAACGTATAACGTATAACGTACAACGTATAACGTATAACGTATATCCTATAACGCATAACGTATAACGTATAACGTATAACGTATAACGTATAACGTATGACGTATAACGTATAACGTATAACGTATAACATATAACGTATGTCGTATAACGTATAACGTATAACGTATAACGTATAACGTATAACGTATAACGTATAACGTATAATGTATAACGTATAACGTATAACGTATAACGTATAACGTATAACGTATAACGTATAACGTATAACGTATAACGTATAACGTATAACGTATAACGTATAACTCATAACGTATAACGTATAACGTATAACGTATAACGTATAACGTATAACGTATAACGTATAGCGTATAACGTACAACGTTTAACGTATAACGTATAACGTATAACGTATAACGTATAACGTATAACGTATAACGTATAACGCATAACGTATAACGTATAACGTATAACGTATAACGTATAACGTATAACGTACAACGTTTAACGTATAACGTATAACGTACAACGTTTAACGTATAACGTATAGCGTATAACGTACAACGTTTAACGTATAACGTATAACGTATAACGTATAACGTATAACGTATAACGTATAACGTATAACGCATAACGTATAACGTATAACGTATAACGTATAACGTATAACGTATAACGTACAACGTTTAACGTATAACGTATAACGTACAACGTTTAACGTATAACGTATAACGTACAACGTTTAACGTATAATGTATAACGTAGAACGTATAACGTACAACGTATAACGTATAACGTACAACGTATAACGTATAACGTATATCCTATAACGCATAACGTATAACGTATAACGTATAACGTATAATGTATAATGTATAACGTATAACGTATAACGTATAACGTACTACGTATAACGTATAACGTATAACGTATAACGTATAACGTATAGCGTATAACGTATAACGTATAACGTCTAACGTCCAACGTATAACGTATAACGTATAACGTATAACGTATAACGTATAACGTATAACGTATAACGTATAACGTATAACGTATAACGTATAACGTATAGCGTATAACGTATAACGTATAACGTATAGCGTATAACGTATAACGTATAACGTATAACGTACAACGTATAACGTCTAACGTATAACGTATAACGTATAGCGTATAACGTATAACGTATAACGTATAGCGTATAACGTATAACGTATAACGTATAGCGTATAACGTATAACGTATAACGTATAACGTACAACGTATAACGTCTAACGTATAACGTATAACGTATAACGTATAACGTATAACGTATAACGTATAACGTATAGCGTATAACGTATAACGTATAACGATTAACGTAAAACGTATGACGTATTACATATTACGTATAACGTATAACGTATAACGTATAACGCATAACGTATATCCTATAACGCATAACGTATAACGTATAACGTATAACGTATAACGTATAACGTATAACGTATAACGTATAACGTATAACGTATAACGTATAACGTATAACGTATAACGTATAACGTATAACATATAACGTATAACGTATAACGTATAACGTATAACGTATAACGTATAACGTATAACGTATAGAGTATAACGTATAACGTATAACGATTAACGTAAAACGTATGACGTATTACATATTACGTATAACGTATAACGTATAACGTATAACGTATAACGTATAACGCATAACGAATAACGTATAACGTATAACGCATAACGTATAACGTATAACGTCTAACGTATAACGTATAACGTATAGCGTATAACGTATAACGTATAACGTATAGCGTATAACGTATAACGTATAACGTATAGCGTATAACGTATAACGTATAACGTATAACGTACAACGTATAACGTCTAACGTATAACGTATAACGTATAACGTATAACGTATAACGTATAACGTATAACGTATAGCGTATAACGTATAACGTATAACGATTAACGTAAAACGTATGACGTATTACATATTACGTATAACGTATAACGTATAACGTATAACGTATAACGTATAACGTATAACGTATAACGTATAACGTATAACGTATAACGTATAACGTATAACGTATAACGTATAACGCATAACGTATAACGTATAACGTATAACGTATAACGTATAACGTATAACGTACAACGTTTAACGTATAACGTATAACGTAGAACGTATAACGTATAACGTATAACGTATAACGTATGACGTATAACGTATAACGTACAACGTTTAACGTATAATGTATAACGTAGAACGTATAACGTACAACGTATAACGTATAACGTACAACGTATAACGTATAACGTATATCCTATAACGCATAACGTATAACGTATAACGTATAACGTATAATGTATAATGTATAACGTATAACGTATAACGTATAACGTACTACGTATAACGTATAACGTAT
Organism: Ptiloglossa arizonensis; assembly: GCF_051014685.1. NCBI lineage: Eukaryota > Metazoa > Arthropoda > Insecta > Hymenoptera > Colletidae > Ptiloglossa > Ptiloglossa arizonensis. The sequence goes on along the minus strand of NW_027478447.1, from coordinate 1,166,637 downwards.
AACGTATAACGATTAACGTAAAACGTACAACGTTTAACGTATAACGTATAACGTATAACGTATAACGTATAACGTATAACGTATAACGTATAACGTATAACGTATAACGTATAACGTATAACGTATAACGTATAACGTATAACGCATAACGTATAACGTATAACGTATAACGTATAACGTATAACGTATAACGTACAACGTTTAACGTATAACGTATAACGTAGAACGTATAACGTATAACGTATAACGTATAACGTATGACGTATAACGTATAACGTACAACGTTTAACGTATAATGTATAACGTAGAACGTATAACGTACAACGTATAACGTACAACGTATAACGTATAACGTACAACGTATAACGTATAACGTATATCCTATAACGCATAACGTATAACGTATAACGTATAACGTATAATGTATAATGTATAACGTATAACGTATAACGTATAACGTACTACGTATAACGTATAACGTATAACGTATAACGTATAACGTATAGCGTATAACGTATAACGTATAACGTCTAACGTCCAACGTATAACGTATAACGTATAACGTATAACGTATAACGTATAACGTATAACGTATAACGTATAACGTATAACGTATAACGTATAACGTATAGCGTATAACGTATAACGTATGTCGTATAACGTATAACGTATAACGTATAACGTATAACGTATAACGTATAACGTATAACGTATAACGTATAACGTATAACGTATAACGTATAACGTATAACGTATAACGTATAGCGTATAACGTATAACGTATAACGATTAACGTAAAACGTATGACGTATTACATATTACGTATAACGTAGAACGTATAACGTATAACGTATAACGTATAACGTATGACGTATAACGTATAACGTACAACGTTTAACGTATAACGTATAACGTAGAACGTATAACGTATAACGTATAACGTATAACGTAGAACGTATAACGTATAACGTATAACGTATAACGTATAACGTATAACGTATAACGTATAACGTATAACGTATAACGTATAACGTATAACGTATAACGTATAACGTATAACGTATAACATATAACGTATAACGTATAACGTATAACGTATAACGTATAACGTATAACGTATAACGTATAGAGTATAACGTATAACGTATAACGATTAACGTAAAACGTATGACGTATTACATATTACGTATAACGTATAACGTATAACGTATAACGTATAACGTATAACGCATAACGAATAACGTATAACGTATAACGCATAACGTATAACGTATAACGTATAACGTATAACGTATAACGTATAACGTACAACGTTTAACGTATAATGTATAACGTAGGACGTATAACGTATAACGTATAACGTATAACGTATAACGTATGACGTATAACGTATAACGTACAACGTTTAACGTATAATGTATAACGTACAACGTATAACGTACAACGTATAACGTATAACGTACAACGTATAACGTATAACGTATATCCTATAACGCATAACGTATAACGTATAACGTATAACGTATAACGTATAACGTATGACGTATAACGTATAACGTATAACGTATAACATATAACGTATGTCGTATAACGTATAACGTATAACGTATAACGTATAACGTATAACGTATAACGTATAACGTATAATGTATAACGTATAACGTATAACGTATAACGTATAACGTATAACGTATAACGTATAACGTATAACGTATAACGTATAACGTATAACGTATAACGTATAACTCATAACGTATAACGTATAACGTATAACGTATAACGTATAACGTATAACGTATAACGTATAGCGTATAACGTACAACGTTTAACGTATAACGTATAACGTATAACGTATAACGTATAACGTATAACGTATAACGTATAACGCATAACGTATAACGTATAACGTATAACGTATAACGTATAACGTATAACGTACAACGTTTAACGTATAACGTATAACGTACAACGTTTAACGTATAACGTATAGCGTATAACGTACAACGTTTAACGTATAACGTATAACGTATAACGTATAACGTATAACGTATAACGTATAACGTATAACGCATAACGTATAACGTATAACGTATAACGTATAACGTATAACGTATAACGTACAACGTTTAACGTATAACGTATAACGTACAACGTTTAACGTATAACGTATAACGTACAACGTTTAACGTATAATGTATAACGTAGAACGTATAACGTACAACGTATAACGTATAACGTACAACGTATAACGTATAACGTATATCCTATAACGCATAACGTATAACGTATAACGTATAACGTATAATGTATAATGTATAACGTATAACGTATAACGTATAACGTACTACGTATAACGTATAACGTATAACGTATAACGTATAACGTATAGCGTATAACGTATAACGTATAACGTCTAACGTCCAACGTATAACGTATAACGTATAACGTATAACGTATAACGTATAACGTATAACGTATAACGTATAACGTATAACGTATAACGTATAACGTATAGCGTATAACGTATAACGTATGTCGTATAACGTATAACGTATAACGTATAACGTATAACGTATAACGTATAACGTATAACGTATAACGTATAACGTATAACGTATAACGTATAACGTATAACGTATAACGTATAGCGTATAACGTATAACGTATAACGATTAACGTAAAACGTATGACGTATTACATATTACGTATAACGTAGAACGTATAACGTATAACGTATAACGTATAACGTATGACGTATAACGTATAACGTACAACGTTTAACGTATAACGTATAACGTAGAACGTATAACGTATAACGTATAACGTATAACGTAGAACGTATAACGTATAACGTATAACGTATAACGTATAACGTATAACGTATAACGTATAACGTATAACGTATAACGTATAACGTATAACGTATAACGTATAACGTATAACGTATAACGTATAACATATAACGTATAACGTATAACGTATAACGTATAACGTATAACGTATAACGTATAACGTATAGAGTATAACGTATAACGTATAACGATTAACGTAAAACGTATGACGTATTACATATTACGTATAACGTATAACGTATAACGTATAACGTATAACGTATAACGCATAACGAATAACGTATAACGTATAACGCATAACGTATAACGTATAACGTATAACGTATAACGTATAACGTATAACGTACAACGTTTAACGTATAATGTATAACGTAGGACGTATAACGTATAACGTATAACGTATAACGTATAACGTATGACGTATAACGTATAACGTACAACGTTTAACGTATAATGTATAACGTACAACGTATAACGTACAACGTATAACGTATAACGTACAACGTATAACGTATAACGTATATCCTATAACGCATAACGTATAACGTATAACGTATAACGTATAACGTATAACGTATGACGTATAACGTATAACGTATAACGTATAACATATAACGTATGTCGTATAACGTATAACGTATAACGTATAACGTATAACGTATAACGTATAACGTATAACGTATAACGTATAATGTATAACGTATAACGTATAACGTATAACGTATAACGTATAACGTATAACGTATAACGTATAACGTATAACGTATAACGTATAACGTATAACGTATAACTCATAACGTATAACGTATAACGTATAACGTATAACGTATAACGTATAACGTATAACGTATAACGTATAGCGTATAACGTACAACGTTTAACGTATAACGTATAACGTATAACGTATAACGTATAACGTATAACGTATAACGTATAACGCATAACGTATAACGTATAACGTATAACGTATAACGTATAACGTATAACGTACAACGTTTAACGTATAACGTATAACGTACAACGTTTAACGTATAACGTATAGCGTATAACGTACAACGTTTAACGTATAACGTATAACGTATAACGTATAACGTATAACGTATAACGTATAACGTATAACGCATAACGTATAACGTATAACGTATAACGTATAACGTATAACGTATAACGTACAACGTTTAACCTATAACGTATAACGTACAACGTTTAACGTATAACGTATAACGTAGAACGTATAACGTATAACGTATAACGTATAACGTATAACGTATAACGTATAACGTATAACGTATAACGCATAACGTATAACGTATAACGTATAACGTATAACGTATAACGTATAACGTACAACGTTTAACGTACAACGTATAACGTATAACGTATAACGTATAACGTATAACGTATAACGTATAGCGTCTAACGTATAACGTATAACGTACAACGTATAACGTACAACGTATAACTTATAACGTATAATGTATAACGTATAACGTATAACGTATAACGTATAACCTATGACGTATAACGTATAACGTATAACGTATAACGTATAACGTATAACGTATAACGTATAACGTATAACGTCTAACGTACAACGTTTAATGTATACCGTATAACGAATAACGTATAACGTATATCGCATGACGTATAACATATAACGTATAACGTATAACGTATAACGTACAACGTATAACGTATAACGTATATCCTATAACGCATAACGTATAACGTATAACGTATAACGTATAACGTATAACGAATAACGTATAACGTATAACGTATAACGTATAACGTACAACGTTTAACGTATAACGTATAACGTATAACGTATAACGTATAACGTATAACGTATAACGTATAAAGTATAACGTATAACGTACAACGTATAACGTATAACGTATATCCTATAACGCATAACGTATAACGTATAACGTATAACGAATAACGTATAACGTATAACGTATAACGTATATCCTATAACGCATAACGTATAACGTATAACGTATAACGTATAACGTATAACGTATAACGTATAACGTATAACGTATAACGTATAACGTATAACGTATAACGTATAACGTATAGCGTATAACGTATAACGTATAACGTATAACGTATAGCGTATAACGTATAACGTATAACGTATAACGTACAACGTATAACGTCTAACGTATAACGTATAACGTATAGCGTATAACGTATAACGTATAACGTATAGCGTATAACGTATAACGTATAACGTATAGCGTATAACGTATAACGTATAACGTATAACGTACAACGTATAACGTCTAACGTATAACGTATAACGTATAACGTATAACGTATAACGTATAACGTATAACGTATAGCGTATAACGTATAACGTATAACGATTAACGTAAAACGTATGACGTATTACATATTACGTATAACGTATAACGTATAACGTATAACGCATAACGTATATCCTATAACGCATAACGTATAACGTATAACGTATAACGTATAACGTATAACGTATAACGTATAACGTATAACGTATAACGTATAACGTATAACGTATAACGTATAACGTATAACGTATAACATATAACGTATAACGTATAACGTATAACGTATAACGTATAACGTATAACGTATAACGTATAGAGTATAACGTATAACGTATAACGATTAACGTAAAACGTATGACGTATTACATATTACGTATAACGTATAACGTATAACGTATAACGTATAACGTATAACGCATAACGAATAACGTATAACGTATAACGCATAACGTATAACGTATAACGTCTAACGTATAACGTATAACGTATAGCGTATAACGTATAACGTATAACGTATAGCGTATAACGTATAACGTATAACGTATAGCGTATAACGTATAACGTATAACGTATAACGTACAACGTATAACGTCTAACGTATAACGTATAACGTATAACGTATAACGTATAACGTATAACGTATAACGTATAGCGTATAACGTATAACGTATAACGATTAACGTAAAACGTATGACGTATTACATATTACGTATAACGTATAACGTATAACGTATAACGTATAACGTATAACGTATAACGTATAACGTATAACGTATAACGTATAACGTATAACGTATAACGTATAACGTATAACGCATAACGTATAACGTATAACGTATAACGTATAACGTATAACGTATAACGTACAACGTTTAACGTATAACGTATAACGTAGAACGTATAACGTATAACGTATAACGTATAACGTATGACGTATAACGTATAACGTACAACGTTTAACGTATAATGTATAACGTAGAACGTATAACGTACAACGTATAACGTATAACGTACAACGTATAACGTATAACGTATATCCTATAACGCATAACGTATAACGTATAACGTATAACGTATAATGTATAATGTATAACGTATAACGTATAACGTATAACGTACTACGTATAACGTATAACGTATAACGTATAACGATTAACGTAAAACGTACAACGTTTAACGTATAACGTATAACGTATAACGTATAACGTATAACGTATAACGTATAACGTATAACGTATAACGTATAACGTATAACGTATAACGTATAACGTATAACGTATAACGCATAACGTATAACGTATAACGTATAACGTATAACGTATAACGTATAACGTACAACGTTTAACGTATAACGTATAACGTAGAACGTATAACGTATAACGTATAACGTATAACGTATGACGTATAACGTATAACGTACAACGTTTAACGTATAATGTATAACGTAGAACGTATAACGTACAACGTATAACGTATAACGTACAACGTATAACGTATAACGTATATCCTATAACGCATAACGTATAACGTATAACGTATAACGTATAATGTATAATGTATAACGTATAACGTATAACGTATAACGTACTACGTATAACGTATAACGTATAACGTATAACGTATAACGTATAGCGTATAACGTATAACGTATAACGTCTAACGTCCAACGTATAACGTATAACGTATAACGTATAACGTATAACGTATAACGTATAACGTATAACGTATAACGTATAACGTATAACGTATAACGTATAGCGTATAACGTATAACGTATGTCGTATAACGTATAACGTATAACGTATAACGTATAACGTATAACGTATAACGTATAACGTATAACGTATAACGTATAACGTATAACGTATAACGTATAACGTATAACGTATAGCGTATAACGTATAACGTATAACGATTAACGTAAAACGTATGACGTATTACATATTACGTATAACGTAGAACGTATAACGTATAACGTATAACGTATAACGTATGACGTATAACGTATAACGTACAACGTTTAACGTATAACGTATAACGTAGAACGTATAACGTATAACGTATAACGTATAACGTAGAACGTATAACGTATAACGTATAACGTATAACGTATAACGTATAACGTATAACGTATAACGTATAACGTATAACGTATAACGTATAACGTATAACGTATAACGTATAACGTATAACATATAACGTATAACGTATAACGTATAACGTATAACGTATAACGTATAACGTATAACGTATAGAGTATAACGTATAACGTATAACGATTAACGTAAAACGTATGACGTATTACATATTACGTATAACGTATAACGTATAACGTATAACGTATAACGTATAACGCATAACGAATAACGTATAACGTATAACGCATAACGTATAACGTATAACGTATAACGTATAACGTATAACGTATAACGTACAACGTTTAACGTATAATGTATAACGTAGGACGTATAACGTATAACGTATAACGTATAACGTATAACGTATGACGTATAACGTATAACGTACAACGTTTAACGTATAATGTATAACGTACAACGTATAACGTACAACGTATAACGTATAACGTACAACGTATAACGTATAACGTATATCCTATAACGCATAACGTATAACGTATAACGTATAACGTATAACGTATAACGTATGACGTATAACGTATAACGTATAACGTATAACATATAACGTATGTCGTATAACGTATAACGTATAACGTATAACGTATAACGTATAACGTATAACGTATAACGTATAATGTATAACGTATAACGTATAACGTATAACGTATAACGTATAACGTATAACGTATAACGTATAACGTATAACGTATAACGTATAACGTATAACGTATAACTCATAACGTATAACGTATAACGTATAACGTATAACGTATAACGTATAACGTATAACGTATAGCGTATAACGTACAACGTTTAACGTATAACGTATAACGTATAACGTATAACGTATAACGTATAACGTATAACGTATAACGCATAACGTATAACGTATAACGTATAACGTATAACGTATAACGTATAACGTACAACGTTTAACGTATAACGTATAACGTACAACGTTTAACGTATAACGTATAGCGTATAACGTACAACGTTTAACGTATAACGTATAACGTATAACGTATAACGTATAACGTATAACGTATAACGTATAACGCATAACGTATAACGTATAACGTATAACGTATAACGTATAACGTATAACGTACAACGTTTAACGTATAACGTATAACGTACAACGTTTAACGTATAACGTATAACGTAGAACGTATAACGTATAACGTATAACGTATAACGTATAACGTATAACGTATAACGTATAACGTATAACGCATAACGTATAACGTATAACGTATAACGTATAACGTATAACGTATAACGTACAACGTTTAACGTACAACGTATAACGTATAACGTATAACGTATAACGTATAACGTATAACGTATAGCGTCTAACGTATAACGTATAACGTACAACGTATAACGTACAACGTATAACTTATAACGTATAATGTATAACGTATAACGTATAACGTATAACGTATAACCTATGACGTATAACGTATAACGTATAACGTATAACGTATAACGTATAACGTATAACGTATAACGTCTAACGTACAACGTTTAATGTATACCGTATAACGAATAACGTATAACGTATATCGCATGACGTATAACATATAACGTATAACGTATAACGTATAACGTACAACGTATAACGTATAACGTATATCCTATAACGCATAACGTATAACGTATAACGTATAACGTATAACGTATAACGAATAACGTATAACGTATAACGTATAACGTATAACGTACAACGTTTAACGTATAACGTATAACGTATAACGTATAACGTATAACGTATAACGTATAACGTATAACGTATAACGTATAACGTACAACGTATAACGTATAACGTATATCCTATAACGCATAACGTATAACGTATAACGTATAACGAATAACGTATAACGTATAACGTATAACGTATATCCTATAACGCATAACGTATAACGTATAACGTATAACGTATAACGTATAACGTATAACGTATAACGTATAACGTATAACGTATAACGTATAACGTATAACGTATAACGTATTGCGTATAACGTATAACGTATAACGTATAACGTATAGCGTATAACGTATAACGTATAACGTATAACGTACAACGTATAACGTCTAACGTATAACGTATAACGTATAGCGTATAACGTATAACGTATAACGTATAGCGTATAACGTATAACGTATAACGTATAGCGTATAACGTATAACGTATAACGTATAACGTACAACGTATAACGTCTAACGTATAACGTATAACGTATAACGTATAACGTATAACGTATAACGTATAACGTATAGCGTATAACGTATAACGTATAACGATTAACGTAAAACGTATGACGTATTACATATTACGTATAACGTATAACGTATAACGTATAACGCATAACGTATATCCTATAACGCATAACGTATAACGTATAACGTATAACGTATAACGTATAACGTATAACGTATAACGTATAACGTATAACGTATAACGTATAACGTATAACGTATAACGTATAACGTATAACGTATAACGTATAACGTATAACGTATAACGTATAACGTATAACGTATAACGTATAACGTATAACGTATAACGTATAACGTATAACGTATAACGTATAACGTATGTCGTATAACGTATAACGTATAACGTATAACGTATAACGTATAACATATAACGTATAACGTATAACGTATAACGTATAACGTATAACGTATAACGTATAACGTATAGAGTATAACGTATAACGTATAACGATTAACGTAAAACGTATGACGTATTACATATTACGTATAACGTATAACGTATAACGTATAACGTATAACGTATAACGCATAACGAATAACGTATAACGTATAACGCATAACGTATAACGTATAACGTATAACGTATAACGTATAACGTATAACGTACAACGTTTAACGTATAATGTATAACGTAGGACGTATAACGTATAACGTATAACGTATAACGTATAACGTATGACGTATAACGTATAACGTACAACGTTTAACGTATAATGTATAACGTACAACGTATAACGTACAACGTATAACGTATAACGTACAACGTATAACGTATAACGTATATCCTATAACGCATAACGTATAACGTATAACGTATAACGTATAACGTATAACGTATGACGTATAACGTATAACGTATAACGTATAACATATAACGTATGTCGTATAACGTATAACGTATAACGTATAACGTATAACGTATAACGTATAACGTATAACGTATAATGTATAACGTATAACGTATAACGTATAACGTATAACGTATAACGTATAACGTATAACGTATAACGTATAACGTATAACGTATAACGTATAACGTATAACTCATAACGTATAACGTATAACGTATAACGTATAACGTATAACGTATAACGTATAACGTATAGCGTATAACGTACAACGTTTAACGTATAACGTATAACGTATAACGTATAACGTATAACGTATAACGTATAACGTATAACGCATAACGTATAACGTATAACGTATAACGTATAACGTATAACGTATAACGTACAACGTTTAACGTATAACGTATAACGTACAACGTTTAACGTATAACGTATAGCGTATAACGTACAACGTTTAACGTATAACGTATAACGTATAACGTATAATGTATAACGTATAACGTATAACGTATAACGCATAACGTATAACGTATAACGTATAACGTATAACGTATAACGTATAACGTACAACGTTTAACGTATAACGTATAACGTACAACGTTTAACGTATAACGTATAACGTAGAACGTATAACGTATAACGTATAACGTATAACGTATAACGTATAACGTATAACGTATAACGTATAACGCATAACGTATAACGTATAACGTATAACGTATAACGTATAACGTATAACGTACAACGTTTAACGTACAACGTATAACGTATAACGTATAACGTATAACGTATAACGTATAACGTATAGCGTCTAACGTATAACGTATAACGTACAACGTATAACGTACAACGTATAACTTATAACGTATAATGTATAACGTATAACGTATAACGTATAACGTATAACCTATGACGTATAACGTATAACGTATAACGTATAACGTATAACGTATAACGTATAACGTATAACGTCTAACGTACAACGTTTAATGTATACCGTATAACGAATAACGTATAACGTATATCGCATGACGTATAACATATAACGTATAACGTATAACGTATAACGTACAACGTATAACGTATAACGTATATCCTATAACGCATAACGTATAACGTATAACGTATAACGTATAACGTATAACGAATAACGTATAACGTATAACGTATAACGTATAACGTACAACGTTTAACGTATAACGTATAACGTATAACGTATAACGTATAACGTATAACGTATAACGTATAACGTATAACGTATAACGTACAACGTATAACGTATAACGTATATCCTATAACGCATAACGTATAACGTATAACGTATAACGAATAACGTATAACGTATAACGTATAACGTATATCCTATAACGCATAACGTATAACGTATAACGTATAACGTATAACGTATAACGTATAACGTATAACGTATAACGTATAACGTATAACGTATAACGTATAACGTATAACGTATAGCGTATAACGTATAACGTATAACGTATAACGTATAGCGTATAACGTATAACGTATAACGTATAACGTACAACGTATAACGTCTAACGTATAACGTATAACGTATAGCGTATAACGTATAACGTATAACGTATAGCGTATAACGTATAACGTATAACGTATAGCGTATAACGTATAACGTATAACGTATAACGTACAACGTATAACGTCTAACGTATAACGTATAACGTATAACGTATAACGTATAACGTATAACGTATAACGTATAGCGTATAACGTATAACGTATAACGATTAACGTAAAACGTATGACGTATTACATATTACGTATAACGTATAACGTATAACGTATAACGCATAACGTATATCCTATAACGCATAACGTATAACGTATAACGTATAACGTATAACGTATAACGTATAACGTATAACGTATAACGTATAACGTATAACGTATAACGTATAACGTATAACGTATAACGTATAACGTATAACGTATAACGTATAACGTATAACGTATAACGTATAACGTATAACGTATAACGTATAACGTATAACGTATAACGTATAACGTATAACGTATAACGTATAACGTATAACGTATAACGTATGTCGTATAACGTATAACGTATAACGTATAACGTATAACGTATAACGTATAACGTATAATGTATAACGTATAACGTATAACGTATAACGTATAACGTATAACGTATAACGTATAACGTATAACGTATAACGTATAACGTACAACGTATAACGTATAACGTATAACGTATAACGTATAACGTACAGCGTATAACGTATAACGTATAACGTATAACGTCCAACGTATAACGTATAACCTATAACTTATAAAGTATAACGTACAACGTAAAACGTATAACGTATATCCTATAACGCATAACGTATAACGTATAACGTATAACGTACAACGTATAACGTATAACGTATAACGTATAAAGTATGACGTATAACGTATAACGTATAACGTATAACGTATAACGTATAACGCATAACGTATAACGTATAACGTATAACGTATAACGTATAACGTATAACGTATAACGTATAACGTATAACGTATAACGTATAGCGTATAACGTATAACGTATAACGATTAACGTAAAACGTATGATGTATTACATATTACGTATAACGTATAACGTATAACGTATAACGTATAACGTATAACGTATAACGTATAACGTATAACGTATAACGTATAACGTATAACGTATAACGTATAACGTATAACGTATAACGCATAACGTATAACGTATAACGTATAACGTATAACGTATAACGTATAACGTACAACGTTTAACGTATAACGTATAACGTAGAACGTATAACGTATAACGTATAACGTATAACGTATGACGTATAACGTATAACGTACAACGTTTAACGTATAATGTATAACGTAGAACGTATAACGTACAACGTATAACGTATAACGTACAACGTATAACGTATAACGTATATCCTATAACGCATAACGTATAACGTATAACGTATAACGTATAATGTATAATGTATAACGTATAACGTATAACGTATAACGTACTACGTATAACGTATAACGTATAACGTATAACGATTAACGTAAAACGTACAACGTTTAACGTATAACGTATAACGTAGAACGTATAACGTATAACGTATAACGTATAACGTAGAACGTATAACGTATAACGTATAACGTATAACGTATAACGTATAACGTATAACGTATAACGTATAACGTATAACGTATAACGTATAACGTATAACGTATAACGTATAACGTATAACGTATAACGTATAACGTATAACGTATAACGTATAACGTATAACGTATAACGTATAACGTATAACGTATAGAGTATAACGTATAACGTATAACGATTAACGTAAAACGTATGACGTATTACATATTACGTATAACGTATAACGTATAACGTATAACGTATAACGTATAACGCATAACGTATAACGTATAACGTATAACGCATAACGTATAACGTATAACGTATAACGTATAACGTATAACGTATAACGTATAACGTATAACGTATAACGTATAACGTATAACGTATAACGTATAACGTATAACGTATAACGTATAACGTATAACGCATAACGTATAACGTATAACGTATAACGTATAACGTATAACGTATAACGTACAACGTTTAACGTATAACGTATAACGTAGAACGTATAACGTATAACGTATAACGTATAACGTATGACGTATAACGTATAACGTACAACGTTTAACGTATAATGTATAACGTAGAACGTATAACGTACAACGTATAACGTATAACGTACAACGTATAACGTATAACGTATATCCTATAACGCATAACGTATAACGTATAACGTATAACGTATAATGTATAATGTATAACGTATAACGTATAACGTATAACGTACTACGTATAACGTATAACGTATAACGTATAACGTATAACGTATAGCGTATAACGTATAACGTATAACGTCTAACGTCCAACGTATAACGTATAACGTATAACGTATAACGTATAACGTATAACGTATAACGTATAACGTATAACGTATAACGTATAACGTATAACGTATAGCGTATAACGTATAACGTATGTCGTATAACGTATAACGTATAACGTATAACGTATAACGTATAACGTATAACGTATAACGTATAACGTATAACGTATAACGTATAACGTATAACGTATAACGTATAACGTATAACGTATAACGTATAGCGTATAACGTATAACGTATTACGTATAACGCATAACGTATAACGTATAACGTATAACGTATAACGTATATCGCATGACGTACAACGTTTAACGTATAACGTATAACGTAGGACGTATAACGTATAACGTATAACGTATAACGTATGACGTATAACGTATAACGTACAACGTTTAACGTATAATGTATAACGTAGAACGTATAACGTACAACGTATAACGAATTACGTACAACGTTTAACGTATAACGTATAACGTAGAACGTATAACGTATAACGTATAACGTATAACGTATGACGTATAACGTATAACGTACAACGTTTAACGTATAACGTATAACGTAGAACGTATAACGTATAGCGTATAACGTATAACGTAGAACGTATAACGTATAACGTATAACGTATAACGTATAACGTATAACGTATAACGTATAACGTATAACGTATAACGTATAACGTATAACGTATAACGTATAACGTATAACGTATAACGTATAACGTATAACGTATAACGTATAACGTATAACGTATAACGTATAACGTATAACGTATAACGTATAACGTATAACGTATAGAGTATAACGTATAACGTATAACGATTAACGTAAAACGTATGACGTATTACATATTACGTATAACGTATAACGTATAACGTATAACGTATAACGTATAACGCATAACGTATAACGTATAACGTATAACGCATAACGTATAACGTATAACGTATAACGTATAACGTATAACGTATAACGTACAACGTTTAACGTATAATGTATAACGTAGGACGTATAACGTATAACGTATAACGTATAACGTATGACGTATAACGTATAACGTACAACGTTTAACGTATAATGTATAACGTAGAACGTATAACGTACAACGTATAACGTATAACGTACAACGTATAACGTATAACGTATATCCTATAACGCATAACGTATAACGTATAACGTATAACGTATAACGTATAACGTATGACGTATAACGTATAACGTATAACGTATAACATATAACGTATGTCGTATAACGTATAACGTATAACGTATAACGTATAACGTATAACGTATAACGTATAACGTATAATGTATAACGTATAACGTATAACGTATAACGTATAACGTATAACGTATAACGTATAACGTATAACGTATAACGTATAACGTATAACGTATAACGTATAACGTACAACGTATAACGTATAACGTATAACGTATAACGTATATCCTATGACGCATTACGTATAACGTATAACGTATAACGTATAATGTATAACGTAGAACGTATAACGTACAACGTATAACGTATAACGTACAACGTATAACGTATAACGTATATCCTATAACGCATAACGTATAACGTATAACGTATAACGTATAACGTATAGCGTATAACGTATAACGTATAACGTATAACGTATAACGTATAACGTATAACGTATAGCGTATAACGTATAACGTACAACGATTAACGTAAAACGTATGACGCATTACATATTACGTATAACGTATAACGTACAACGTATAGCGTATAACGTATAACGTATAACGTATAACGTATAACGTATAACGCATAACGTATAACGTATAACGTATAACGTATAACGTATAACGTATAACGTACAACGTTTAACGTATAACGTATAACGTAGAACGTATAACGTATAACGTATAACGTATAACTTATGACGTATAACGTATAACGTACAACGTTTAACGTATAATGTATAACGTAGAACGTATAACGTACAACGTATAACGTATAACGTACAACGTATAACGTATAACGTATATCCTATAACGCATAACGTATAACGTATAACGTATAACGTATAACGTATAACGTATAACGTATAACGTATAACGTATAACGTATAACGTATAACGTATAACGTATAACGTATAACGTATAACGTATAACGTATAACGTATAACCTATAACGTATAACGTATAACGTATAACGTATAACGTATAACGTATAACGTATAACGTATAGCGTATATCGTATAACGTATAACGTATAACGTACAACGTATAACGTATAACGTATAACGTATAACGTATAACGTACAACGTTTAACGTATACCGTATAATGAATAACGTATAACGTATATCGCATGACGTATAACATATAACGTATAATGTATAACGTACAACGTATAACGTATAACGTATATCCTATAACGCATAACGTATAACGTATAACGTATAACGTATAACGTATAACGTATAACGTATAACGTATAACGTATAACGTATAACGTATAACGTGTAACGTATAACGTATAACGTATAACGTATAACGTATAACGTATAACGTATAACGTATAACGTATAACGTATAACGTATAGCGTATAACGTATAACGTATAACGTATAACGTACAACGTCTAACGTATAACGTATAACGTATAACGTATAACGTACAACGTATAACGTATAACGTACAACGTATAACGTACAACGTATAACGTATAACGTACAACGTATAACGTATAACGTATATCCTATAACGCATAACGTATAACGTATAACGTATAGCGTATAACGTATAACGTATAACGATTAACGTAAAACGTATGACGTATTACATATTACGTATAACGTATAACGTATAACGCATAACGTATAACGTATAACGTATAACGTATAACGTATAACGTATAACGTACAACGTTTAACGTATAATGTATAACGTAGGACGTATAACGTATAACGTATAACGTATAACGTATGACGTATAACGTATAACGTACAACGTTTAACGTATAATGTATAACGTAGAACGTATAACGTACAACGTATAACGTATAACGTACAACGTATAACGTATAACGTATATCCTATAACGCATAACGTATAACGTATAACGTATAACGTATAACGTATAACGTATGACGTATAACGTATAACGTATAACGTATAACATATAACGTATGTCGTATAACGTATAACGTATAGCGTATAACGTATAACGTATAACGATTAACGTAAAACGTATGACGTATTACATATTACGTATAACGTATAACGTATAACGCATAACGTATAACGTATAACGTATAACGTATAACGTATAACGTATAACGTACAACGTTTAACGTATAATGTATAACGTAGGACGTATAACGTATAACGTATAACGTATAACGTATGACGTATAACGTATAACGTACAACGTTTAACGTATAATGTATAACGTAGAACGTATAACGTACAACGTATAACGTATAACGTACAACGTATAACGTATAACGTATATCCTATAACGCATAACGTATAACGTATAACGTATAACGTATAACGTATAACGTATGACGTATAACGTATAACGTATAACGTATAACATATAACGTATGTCGTATAACGTATAACGTATAACGTATAACGTATAACGTATAACGTATAACGTATAACGTATAACGCATAACGTATAACGTATAACGTATAACGTATAACGTATAACGTATAACGTATAACGTATAACGTATAACGTACAACGTTTAACGTATAACGTATAACGTAGAACGTATAACGTATTACGTATAACGTATAACGTATAACGTATAACGTATAACGTATAACGTATAACGTATAACGTATGACGTATAACGTATAACGTATAACGTATAACGTATAACGTATAACATATAACGTATAACGTATAACGTACAACGTATAACGTATAACGTATATCCTATAACGCATAACGTATAACGTATAACGTATAACGTATAACGTATAACGTATAACGTATAACGTATAACGTATAACGTATAACGTATAACGTATAACGTATAACGTATAACGTATAACCTATAACGTATAACGTATAACGTGTAACGTATAACGTATAACGTATAACGTATAACGTATAACGTATAACGTATAACGTATAACGTATAACGTATAGCGTATAGCGTATAACGTATAACGTATAACGTATAACGTACAACGTCTAACGTATAACGTATAACGTATAACGTATAACGTACAACGTATAACGTATAACGTACAACGTATAACGTACAACGTATAACGTATAACGTATAACGTATAACGTATAACGTATAACGTATAACGTATAACGTATAACGTATAACGTATAACGTATAGCGTATAGCGTATAACGTATAACGTATAACGTATAACGTACAACGTCTAACGTATAACGTATAACGATTAACGTAAAACGTATGACGTATTACATATTACGTATAACGTATAACGTATAACGTATAACGTATAACGTATAACGTATAACGTATAACGTGTAATGTATAACGCATAACGTATAACGTATAACGTATAACGTATAACGTATAACGTATAACGTACAACGTTTAACGTATAACGTATAACGTATAACGTATAACGTATAACGTATAACGTATGACGTATAACGTATGACGTGTAACGTATAACGTACAATGTTTAACGTATAACGTATAACGTAGAACGTATAACGTACAACGTATAACGTATAACGTACAACGTATAACGTATAACGTATATCCTATAACGCATAACGTATAACGTATAACGTATAACGTATAACTTATAACGTATAACGTATAACGTCTAACGTATAACGTATAACGTATGTCGTATAACGTATAACGTATAACATATAACGTATAACGTATAACGTATAACGTATAACGTATAATGTATAACGTATAACGTATAACGTATAACGTATAACGTATAACGTATAACGTATAACGTAGAACGTAGAACGTATAACGTATAACGTATAACGTATAACGTATGACGTGTAACGTATAACGTACAATGTTTAACGTATAACGTATAACGTAGAACGTATAACGTACAACGTATAACGTATAACGTACAACGTATAACGTATAACGTATATCCTATAACGCATAACGTATAACGTATAACGTATAACGTATAACTTATAACGTATAACGTATAACGTCTAACGTATAACGTATAACGTATGTCGTATAACGTATAACGTATAACATATAACGTATAACGTATAACGTATAACGTATAACGTATAATGTATAACGTATAACGTTTAACGTATAACGTATAACGTATAACGTATAACGTATAACGTATAACGTATAACGTATAACGTATAACGTATAACGTATAACGTATAATGTATAACGTATAACGTATAACGTATAACTTATAACGTATATCGCATGACGTATAACGCAAAACGTATAACGTATAACGTGCAACGTATAACGTATAACGTATATCCTATAACGCATAACGTATAACGTATAACGTATAACGTATAACGTATAACGTATAACGTACAACGTTTAACGTATAATGTATAACGTAGGACGTATAACGTATAACGTATAACGTATAACGTATGACGTATAACGTATAACGTACAACGTTTAACGTATAATGTATAACGTAGAACGTATAACGTACAACGTATAACGTATAACGTACAACGTATAACGTATAACGTATATCCTATAACGCATAACGTATAACGTATAACGTATAACGTATAACGTATAACGTATGACGTATAACGTATAACGTATAACGTATAACATATAACGTATGTCGTATAACGTATAACGTATAACGTATAACGTATAACGTATAACGTATAACGTATAACGTATAATGTATAACGTATAACGTATAACGTATAACGTATAACGTATAACGTATAACGTATAACGTATAACGTATAACGTATAACGTATAACGTATAACGTATAACGTACAACGTATAACGTATAACGTATAACGTATAACGTATATCCTATGACGCATTACGTATAACGTATAACGTATAACGTATAATGTATAACGTAGAACGTATAACGTACAACGTATAACGTATAACGTACAACGTATAACGTATAACGTATATCCTATAACGCATAACGTATAACGTATAACGTATAACGTATAACGTATAGCGTATAACGTATAACGTATAACGTATAACGTATAACGTATAACGTATAACGTATAGCGTATAACGTATAACGTACAACGATTAACGTAAAACGTATGACGCATTACATATTACGTATAACGTATAACGTACAACGTATAGCGTATAACGTATAACGTATAACGTATAACGTATAACGTATAACGCATAACGTATAACGTATAACGTATAACGTATAACGTATAACGTATAACGTACAACGTTTAACGTATAACGTATAACGTAGAACGTATAACGTATAACGTATAACGTATAACTTATGACGTATAACGTATAACGTACAACGTTTAACGTATAATGTATAACGTAGAACGTATAACGTACAACGTATAACGTATAACGTACAACGTATAACGTATAACGTATATCCTATAACGCATAACGTATAACGTATAACGTATAACGTATAACGTATAACGTATAACGTATAACGTATAACGTATAACGTATAACGTATAACGTATAACGTATAACGTATAACGTATAACGTATAACGTATAACGTATAACCTATAACGTATAACGTATAACGTATAACGTATAACGTATAACGTATAACGTATAACGTATAGCGTATATCGTATAACGTATAACGTATAACGTACAACGTATAACGTATAACGTATAACGTATAACGTATAACGTACAACGTTTAACGTATACCGTATAATGAATAACGTATAACGTATATCGCATGACGTATAACATATAACGTATAATGTATAACGTACAACGTATAACGTATAACGTATATCCTATAACGCATAACGTATAACGTATAACGTATAACGTATAACGTATAACGTATAACGTATAACGTATAACGTATAACGTATAACGTATAACGTGTAACGTATAACGTATAACGTATAACGTATAACGTATAACGTATAACGTATAACGTATAACGTATAACGTATAACGTATAGCGTATAACGTATAACGTATAACGTATAACGTACAACGTCTAACGTATAACGTATAACGTATAACGTATAACGTACAACGTATAACGTATAACGTACAACGTATAACGTACAACGTATAACGTATAACGTACAACGTATAACGTATAACGTATATCCTATAACGCATAACGTATAACGTATAACGTATAGCGTATAACGTATAACGTATAACGATTAACGTAAAACGTATGACGTATTACATATTACGTATAACGTATAACGTATAACGCATAACGTATAACGTATAACGTATAACGTATAACGTATAACGTATAACGTACAACGTTTAACGTATAATGTATAACGTAGGACGTATAACGTATAACGTATAACGTATAACGTATGACGTATAACGTATAACGTACAACGTTTAACGTATAATGTATAACGTAGAACGTATAACGTACAACGTATAACGTATAACGTACAACGTATAACGTATAACGTATATCCTATAACGCATAACGTATAACGTATAACGTATAACGTATAACGTATAACGTATGACGTATAACGTATAACGTATAACGTATAACATATAACGTATGTCGTATAACGTATAACGTATAGCGTATAACGTATAACGTATAACGATTAACGTAAAACGTATGACGTATTACATATTACGTATAACGTATAACGTATAACGCATAACGTATAACGTATAACGTATAACGTATAACGTATAACGTATAACGTACAACGTTTAACGTATAATGTATAACGTAGGACGTATAACGTATAACGTATAACGTATAACGTATGACGTATAACGTATAACGTACAACGTTTAACGTATAATGTATAACGTAGAACGTATAACGTACAACGTATAACGTATAACGTACAACGTATAACGTATAACGTATATCCTATAACGCATAACGTATAACGTATAACGTATAACGTATAACGTATAACGTATGACGTATAACGTATAACGTATAACGTATAACATATAACGTATGTCGTATAACGTATAACGTATAACGTATAACGTATAACGTATAACGTATAACGTATAACGTATAACGCATAACGTATAACGTATAACGTATAACGTATAACGTATAACGTATAACGTATAACGTATAACGTATAACGTACAACGTTTAACGTATAACGTATAACGTAGAACGTATAACGTATTACGTATAACGTATAACGTATAACGTATAACGTATAACGTATAACGTATAACGTATAACGTATGACGTATAACGTATAACGTATAACGTATAACGTATAACGTATAACATATAACGTATAACGTATAACGTACAACGTATAACGTATAACGTATATCCTATAACGCATAACGTATAACGTATAACGTATAACGTATAACGTATAACGTATAACGTATAACGTATAACGTATAACGTATAACGTATAACGTATAACGTATAACGTATAACGTATAACCTATAACGTATAACGTATAACGTGTAACGTATAACGTATAACGTATAACGTATAACGTATAACGTATAACGTATAACGTATAACGTATAACGTATAGCGTATAGCGTATAACGTATAACGTATAACGTATAACGTACAACGTCTAACGTATAACGTATAACGTATAACGTATAACGTACAACGTATAACGTATAACGTACAACGTATAACGTACAACGTATAACGTATAACGTATAACGTATAACGTATAACGTATAACGTATAACGTATAACGTATAACGTATAACGTATAACGTATAGCGTATAGCGTATAACGTATAACGTATAACGTATAACGTACAACGTCTAACGTATAACGTATAACGATTAACGTAAAACGTATGACGTATTACATATTACGTATAACGTATAACGTATAACGTATAACGTATAACGTATAACGTATAACGTATAACGTGTAATGTATAACGCATAACGTATAACGTATAACGTATAACGTATAACGTATAACGTATAACGTACAACGTTTAACGTATAACGTATAACGTATAACGTATAACGTATAACGTATAACGTATGACGTATAACGTATGACGTGTAACGTATAACGTACAATGTTTAACGTATAACGTATAACGTAGAACGTATAACGTACAACGTATAACGTATAACGTACAACGTATAACGTATAACGTATATCCTATAACGCATAACGTATAACGTATAACGTATAACGTATAACTTATAACGTATAACGTATAACGTCTAACGTATAACGTATAACGTATGTCGTATAACGTATAACGTATAACATATAACGTATAACGTATAACGTATAACGTATAACGTATAATGTATAACGTATAACGTATAACGTATAACGTATAACGTATAACGTATAACGTATAACGTAGAACGTAGAACGTATAACGTATAACGTATAACGTATAACGTATGACGTGTAACGTATAACGTACAATGTTTAACGTATAACGTATAACGTAGAACGTATAACGTACAACGTATAACGTATAACGTACAACGTATAACGTATAACGTATATCCTATAACGCATAACGTATAACGTATAACGTATAACGTATAACTTATAACGTATAACGTATAACGTCTAACGTATAACGTATAACGTATGTCGTATAACGTATAACGTATAACATATAACGTATAACGTATAACGTATAACGTATAACGTATAATGTATAACGTATAACGTTTAACGTATAACGTATAACGTATAACGTATAACGTATAACGTATAACGTATAACGTATAACGTATAACGTATAACGTATAACGTATAATGTATAACGTATAACGTATAACGTATAACTTATAACGTATATCGCATGACGTATAACGCAAAACGTATAACGTATAACGTGCAACGTATAACGTATAACGTATATCCTATAACGCATAACGTATAACGTATAACGTATAACGTATAACGTATAACGTATAACGTATAACGTATAACGTATAACGTATAACGTATAACGTATAACGTATAACGTATAACGTATAACGTATAACGTATAACGTATAACGTATAACGTATAACGTATAACGTATAACGTATAACGTGTAACGTATAACGTATAACGTATAACGTATAACATATAACGTATAGCGTATAACGTATAACGTCTAACGTATAACGTATAACGTATGTCGTATAACGTATAACGTATAACATATAACGTATAACGTATAACGTATAACGTATAACGTATAACGTACAACGTATAACGTATAACGTATAACATATAACGTATAACGTACAACGTATAACGTATAACGTACAACGTATAACGTACAACGTATAACGTATAACGTACAACGTATAACGTATAACGTATATCCTATAACGCATAACGTATAACGTATAACGTATAGCGTATAACGTATAACGTATAACGATTAACGTAAAACGTATGACGTATTACATATTACGTATAACGTATAACGTATAACGTATAACGTATAACGTATAACGTATAACGTATAACGTGTAATGTATAACGCATAACGTATAACGTATAACGTATAACGTATAACGTATAACGTATAACGTACAACGTTTAACGTATAACGTATAACGTATAACGTACAACGTATAACGTATAACGTATATACTATAACGCATAAAGTATAACGTATAACGTATAACGTATAACGTATAACGTATAACGTATAACGTATAACGTATAACGTATAACGTATAACGTATAACGTATAACGTATAACGTATAACGTATAACGTATAACGTATAACGTATAACGTATAACGTATAACGTATAACGTATAATGTATAACGTATAACGTACAACGTATAACGTATAACGTATATCGTATAACGTATAACGTATAACGTATAACGTATAACCTATAACGTATAACGTATAACGTATAACGTATAACGTATAACGTAGAACGTATAACGTATAACGTATAACGTATAACGTATGATGTATAACGTATAACGTACAACGTTTAACGTATAACGTATAACGTAGAACGTATAACGTACAACGTATAACGTATAACGTACAACGTATAACGTATAACGTATATACCATAACGCATAACGTATAACGTATAACGTATAACGTATCACGTATAACGTATAACGTATAACGTATAACGTATAACGTATAACGTATAACGTATAACGTATAACGTATAACGCATAACGTATAACGTATAACGTATAACGTACAACGTATAGCGTATAACGTATAACGTATAACGTATAACGTATAACGTATAACGCATAACGTATAACGTATAACGTACAACGTATAACGAATTACGTACAACGTTTAACGTATAACGTATAACGTAGAACGTATAACGTATAACGTATAACGTATAACGTATAACGTATAACGTATAATGTATAACGTATAACGTATAACGTATAACGTATAACGTATAACGTATAACGTATAACGTATAACGTATAACGTATAACGTATAGCGTATAACGTATAACGTACAACGATTAACGTAAAACGTATGACGCATTACATATTACGTATAACGTATAACGTACAACGTATAGCGTATAACGTATAACGTATAACGTATAACGTATAACGTATAACGCATAACGTATAACGTATAACGTATAACGTATAACGTATAACGTATAACGTATAACGTATAACGTATAACGTATAACGTATAACGTATAACGTATAACGCATAACGTATAACGTATAACGTATAACGTATAACGTATAACGTATAACGTACAACGTTTAACGTATAACGTATAACGTAGAACGTATAACGTATAACGTATAACGTATAACGTATGACGTATAACGTATAACGTACAACGTTTAACGTATAATGTATAACGTAGAACGTATAACGTACAACGTATAACGTATAACGTACAACGTATAACGTATAACGTATATCCTATAACGCATAACGTATAACGTATAACGTATAACGTATAATGTATAATGTATAACGTATAACGTATAACGTATAACGTACTACGTATAACGTATAACGTATAACGTATAACGTATAACGTATAGCGTATAACGTATAACGTATAACGTCTAACGTCCAACGTATAACGTATAACGTATAACGTATAACGTATAACGTATAACGTATAACGTATAACGTATAACGTATAACGTATAACGTATAACGTATAGCGTATAACGTATAACGTATGTCGTATAACGTATAACGTATAACGTATAACGTATAACGTATAACGTATAACGTATAACGTATAATGTATAACGTATAACGTATAACGTATAACGTATAACGTATAACGTATAGCGTATAACGTATAACGTATAACGATTAACGTAAAACGTATGACGTATTACATATTACGTATAACGTATAACGTATAACGTATAACGTATAACGTATAACGTATAACGTATAACGTATTACGTATAACGCATAACGTATAACGTATAACGTATAACGTATAACGTATATCGCATGACGTACAACGTTTAACGTATAACGTATAACGTAGGACGTATAACGTATAACGTATAACGTATAACGTATGACGTATAACGTATAACGTACAACGTTTAACGTATAATGTATAACGTAGAACGTATAACGTACAACGTATAACGAATTACGTACAACGTTTAACGTATAACGTATAACGTAGAACGTATAACGTATAACGTATAACGTATAACGTATGACGTATAACGTATAACGTACAACGTTTAACGTATAACGTATAACGTAGAACGTATAACGTATAACGTATAACGTATAACGTAGAACGTATAACGTATAACGTATAACGTATAACGTATAACGTATAACGTATAACGTATAACGTATAACGTATAACGTATAACGTATAACGTATAACGTATAACGTATAACGTATAACGTATAACGTATAACGTATAACGTATAACGTATAACGTATAACGTATAACGTATAACGTATAGAGTATAACGTATAACGTATAACGATTAACGTAAAACGTATGACGTATTACATATTACGTATAACGTATAACGTATAACGTATAACGTATAACGTATAACGTATAACGCATAACGTATAACGTATAACGTATAACGCATAACGTATAACGTATAACGTATAACGTATAACGTATAACGTATAACGTACAACGTTTAACGTATAATGTATAACGTAGGACGTATAACGTATAACGTATAACGTATAACGTATGACGTATAACGTATAACGTACAACGTTTAACGTATAATGTATAACGTAGAACGTATAACGTACAACGTATAACGTATAACGTACAACGTATAACGTATAACGTATATCCTATAACGCATAACGTATAACGTATAACGTATAACGTATAACGTATAACGTATGACGTATAACGTATAACGTATAACGTATAACATATAACGTATGTCGTATAACGTATAACGTATAACGTATAACGTATAACGTATAACGTATAACGTATAACGTATAACGTATAACGTATAACGTACAACGTATAACGTATAACGTATAACGTATAACGTATATCCTATGACGCATTACGTATAACGTATAACGTTTAACGTATAATGTATAACGTAGAACGTATAACGTACAACGTATAACGTATAACGTACAACGTATAACGTATAACGTATATCCTATAACGCATAACGTATAACGTATAACGTATAACGTATAACGTATAGCGTATAACGTATAACGTATAACGTATAACGTATAACGTATAACGTATAACGTATAGCGTATAACGTATAACGTACAACGATTAACGTAAAACGTATGACGCATTACATATTACGTATAACGTATAACGTACAACGTATAGCGTATAACGTATAACGTATAACGTATAACGTATAACGTATAACGCATAACGTATAACGTATAACGTATAACGTATAACGTATAACGTGTAACGTACAACGTTTAACGTATAACGTATAACGTAGAACGTATAACGTATAACGTATAACGTATAACTTATGACGTATAACGTATAACGTACAACGATTAACGTATAATGTATAACGTAGAACGTATAACGTACAACGTATAACGTATAACGTACAACGTATAACGTATAACGTATATCCTATAACGCATAACGTATAACGTATAACGTATAACGTATAACGTATAACGTATAACGTATAACGTATAACGTATAACGTATAACGTATAACGTATAACGTATAACGTATAACGTATAACGTATAACGTATAACGTATAACGTATAACCTATAACGTATAACGTATAACGTATAACGTATAACGTATAACGTATAACGTATAACGTATAGCGTATATCGTATAACGTATAACGTATAACGTACAACGTATAACGTATAACGTATAACGTATAACGTATAACGTACAACGTTTAACGTATACCGTATAATGAATAACGTATAACGTATATCGCATGACGTATAACATATAACGTATAATGTATAACGTACTACGTATAACGTATAACGTATATCCTATAACGCATAACGTATAACGTATAACGTATAACGTATAACGTATAACGTATAACGTATAACGTATAACGTATAACGTATAACGTGTAACGTATAACGTATAACGTATAACGTATAACGTATAACGTATAACGTATAACGTATAACGTATAACGTATAACGTATATCGTATAGCGTATAACGTATAACGTATAACGTATAACGTACAACGTCTAACGTATAACGTATAACGTATAACGTATAACGTACAACGTATAACGTATAACGTACAACGTATAACGTACAACGTATAACGTATAACGTACAACGTATAACGTATAACGTATATCCTATAACGCATAACGTATAACGTATAACGTATAGCGTATAACGTATAACGTATAACGATTAACGTAAAACGTATGACGTATTACATATTACGTATAACGTATAACGTATAACGTATAACGTATAACGTATAACGTATAACGTATAACGTATAACGTGTAATGTATAACGCATAACGTATAACGTATAACGTATAACGTATAACGTATAACGTATAACGTATAACGTATAACGTATAACGTATAACGTATAACGTATAGCGTATATCGTATAACGTATAACGTATAACGTACAACGTATAACGTATAACGTATAACGTATAACGTATAACGTATAACGTATAACGTATAACGTATAACGTATAACGTATAACGTATAACCTATAACGTATAACGTATAACGTATAACGTATAACGTATAACGTATAACGTATAACGTATAGCGTATATCGTATAACGTATAACGTACAACGTATAACGTATAACGTACAACGTATAACGTATAACGTATATCCTATAACGCATAACGTATAACGTATAACGTATAACGTATAACGTATAACTTATAACGTATAACGTATAACGTCTAACGTATAACGTATAACGTATGTCGTATAACGTATAACGTATAACATATAACGTATAACGTATAACGTATAACGTATAACGTATAATGTATAACGTATAACGTATAACGTATAACGTATAACGTATAACGTATAACGTATAGCGTATAACGTATAACGTATAACGATTAACGTAAAACGTATGACGTATTACATATTACGTATAACGTATAACGTATAACGTATAACGTATAACGTATAACGTATAACGTATAACGTATTACGTATAACGCATAACGTATAACGTATAACGTATAACGTATAACGTATATCGCATGACGTACAACGTTTAACGTATAACGTATAACGTAGGACGTATAACGTTTAACGTATAACGTATAACGTATGACGTATAACGTATAACGTACAACGTTTAACGTATAATGTATAACGTAGAACGTATAACGTACAACGTATAACGAATTACGTACAACGTATAACGTATAACGTATAACGTAGAACGTATAACGTATAACGTATAACGTATAACGTATGACGTATAACGTATAACGTACAACGTTTAACGTATAACGTATAACGTAGAACGTATAACGTATAACGTATAACGTATAACGTAGAACGTATAACGTATATCCTATAACGCATAACGTATAACGTATAACGTATAACGTATAACGTATAACGTATGACGTATAACGTATAACGTATAACGTATAACATATAACGTATGTCGTATAACGTATAACGTATAACGTATAACGTATAACGTATAACGTATAACGTATAACGTATAACGCATAACGTATAACGTATAACGTATAACGTATAACGTATAACGTATAACGTATAACGTATAACGTATAACGTATAACGTACAACGTTTAACGTATAACGTATAACGTAGAACGTATAACGTATTACGTATAACGTATAACGTATAACGTATAACGTATAACGTATAACGTATAACGTATAACGTATGACGTATAACGTATAACGTATAACGTATAACGTATAACGTATAACATATAACGTATAACGTATAACGTACAACGTATAACGTATAACGTATATCCTATAACGCATAACGTATAACGTATAACGTATAACGTATAACGTATAACGTATAACGTATAACGTATAACGTATAACGTATAACGTATAACGTATAACGTATAACGTATAACGTATAACGTATAACGTACAACGTATAACGTATAACGTACAACGTATAACGTACAACGTATAACGTATAACGTACAACGTATAACGTATAACGTATATCCTATAACGCATAACGTATAACGTATAACGTATAGCGTATAACGTATAACGTATAACGATTAACGTAAAACGTATGACGTATTACATATTACGTATAACGTATAACGTATAACGTATAACGTATAACGTATAACGTATAACGTATAACGTGTAATGTATAACGCATAACGTATAACGTATAACGTATAACGTATAACGTATAACGTATAACGTACAACGTTTAACGTATAACGTATAACGTATAACGTATAACGTATAACGTATAACGTATGACGTATAACGTATGACGTGTAACGTATAACGTACAATGTTTAACGTATAACGTATAACGTAGAACGTATAACGTACAACGTATAACGTATAACGTACAACGTATAACGTATAACGTATATCCTATAACGCATAACGTATAACGTATAACGTATAACGTATAACTTATAACGTATAACGTATAACGTCTAACGTATAACGTATAACGTATGTCGTATAACGTATAACGTATAACATATAACGTATAACGTATAACGTATAACGTATAACGTATAATGTATAACGTATAACGTATAACGTATAACGTATAACGTATAACGTATAACGTATAACGTAGAACGTAGAACGTATAACGTATAACGTATAACGTATAACGTATGACGTGTAACGTATAACGTACAATGTTTAACGTATAACGTATAACGTAGAACGTATAACGTACAACGTATAACGTATAACGTACAACGTATAACGTATAACGTATATCCTATAACGCATAACGTATAACGTATAACGTATAACGTATAACTTATAACGTATAACGTATAACGTCTAACGTATAACGTATAACGTATGTCGTATAACGTATAACGTATAACATATAACGTATAACGTATAACGTATAACGTATAACGTATAATGTATAACGTATAACGTTTAACGTATAACGTATAACGTATAACGTATAACGTATAACGTATAACGTATAACGTATAACGTATAACGTATAACGTATAACGTATAATGTATAACGTATAACGTATAACGTATAACTTATAACGTATATCGCATGACGTATAACGCAAAACGTATAACGTATAACGTGCAACGTATAACGTATAACGTATATCCTATAACGCATAACGTATAACGTATAACGTATAACGTATAACGTATAACGTATAACGTATAACGTATAACGTATAACGTATAACGTATAACGTATAACGTATAACGTATAACGTATAACGTATAACGTATAACGTATAACGTATAACGTATAACGTATAACGTATAACGTATAACGTATAACGTATAACGTGTAACGTATAACGTATAACGTATAACGTATAACGTATAGCGTATAACGTATAACGTCTAACGTATAACGTATAACGTATGTCGTATAACGTATAACGTATAACATATAACGTATAACGTATAACGTATAACGTATAACGTATAACGTACAACGTATAACGTATAACGTATAACATATAACGTATAACGTACAACGTATAACGTATAACGTACAACGTATAACGTACAACGTATAACGTATAACGTACAACGTATAACGTATAACGTATATCCTATAACGCATAACGTATAACGTATAACGTATAGCGTATAACGTATAACGTATAACGATAAACGTAAAACGTATGACGTATTACATATTACGTATAACGTATAACGTATAACGTATAACGTATAACGTATAACGTATAACGTATAACGTGTAATGTATAACGCATAACGTATAACGTATAACGTATAACGTATAACGTATAACGTATAACGTACAACGTTTAACGTATAACGTATAACGTATAACGTACAACGTATAACGTATAACGTATATACTATAACGCATAAAGTATAACGTATAACGTATAACGTATAACGTATAACGTATAACGTATAACGTATAACGTATAACGTATAACGTATAACGTATAACGTATAACGTATAACGTATAACGTATAACGTATAACGTATAACGTATAACGTATAACGTATAACGTATAACGTATAACGTATAACGTAGAACGTAGAACGTATAACGTATAACGTATAACGTATAACGTATGACGTGTAACGTATAACGTACAATGTTTAACGTATAACGTATAACGTAGAACGTATAACGTACAACGTATAACGTATAACGTACAACGTATAACGTATAACGTATATCCTATAACGCATAACGTATAACGTATAACGTATAACGTATAACTTATAACGTATAACGTATAACGTCTAACGTATAACGTATAACGTATGTCGTATAACGTATAACGTATAACATATAACGTATAACGTATAACGTATAACGTATAACGTATAATGTATAACGTATAACGTTTAACGTATAACGTATAACGTATAACGTATAACGTATAACGTATAACGTATAACGTATAACGTATAACGTATAACGTATAACGTATAATGTATAACGTATAACGTATAACGTATAACTTATAACGTATATCGCATGACGTATAACGCAAAACGTATAACGTATAACGTGCAACGTATAACGTATAACGTATATCCTATAACGCATAACGTATAACGTATAACGTATAACGTATAACGTATAACGTATAACGTATAACGTATAACGTATAACGTATAACGTATAACGTATAACGTATAACGTATAACGTATAACGTATAACGTATAACGTATAACGTATAACGTATAACGTATAACGTATAACGTATAACGTATAACGTATAACGTGTAACGTATAACGTATAACGTATAACGTATAACGTATAGCGTATAACGTATAACGTCTAACGTATAACGTATAACGTATGTCGTATAACGTATAACGTATAACATATAACGTATAACGTATAACGTATAACGTATAACGTATAACGTACAACGTATAACGTATAACGTATAACATATAACGTATAACGTACAACGTATAACGTATAACGTACAACGTATAACGTACAACGTATAACGTATAACGTACAACGTATAACGTATAACGTATATCCTATAACGCATAACGTATAACGTATAACGTATAGCGTATAACGTATAACGTATAACGATAAACGTAAAACGTATGACGTATTACATATTACGTATAACGTATAACGTATAACGTATAACGTATAACGTATAACGTGTAACGTATAACGTGTAATGTATAACGCATAACGTATAACGTATAACGTATAACGTATAACGTATAACGTATAACGTACAACGTTTAACGTATAACGTATAACGTATAACGTACAACGTATAACGTATAACGTATATACTATAACGCATAAAGTATAACGTATAACGTATAACGTATAACGTATAACGTATAACGTATAACGTATAACGTATAACGTATAACGTATAACGTATAACGTATAACGTATAACGTATAACGTATAACGTATAACGTATAACGTATAACGTATAACGTATAACGTATAACGTATAATGTATAACGTATAACGTACAACGTATAACGTATAACGTATATCGTATAACGTATAACGTATTACGTATAACGTATAACCTATAACGTATAACGTATAACGTATAACGTATAACGTATAACGTAGAACGTATAACGTATAACGTATAACGTATAACGTATGATGTATAACGTATAACGTACAACGTTTAACGTATAACGTATAACGTAGAACGTATAACGTACAACGTATAACGTATAACGTACAACGTATAACGTATAACGTATATACCATAACGCATAACGTATAACGTATAACGTATAACGTATCACGTATAACGTATAACGTATAACGTATAACGTATAACGTATAACGTATAACGTATAACGTATAACGTATAACGCATAACGTATAACGTATAACGTATAACGTACAACGTTTAACGTATAACGTATAACGTAGAACGTATAACGTATAACGTATAACGTATAACGTAAGACGTATAACGTATAACGTACAACGTTTAACGTATAACGTATAACGTATAACGTACAACGTATAACGTATAACGTATATCCTATAACGCATAACGTATAACGTAAAACGTATGACGTATTACATATTACGTATAACGTATAACGTATAACGTACAACGTATAACGTATAACGCATAACGTATAACGTATAACGTATAACGCATAACGTATAACGTATAACGTATAACGTGTAACGTATAACGTATAACGTACAACGTTTAACGTATAATGTATAACGTAGGACGTATAACGTATAACGTATAACGTATAACGTATGACGTATAACGTATAACGTACAACGTTTAACGTATAATGTATAACGTAGAACGTATAACGTACAACGTATAACGTATAACGTACAACGTATAACGTATAACGTATATCCTATAACGCATAACGTATAACGTATAACGTATAACGTATAACGTATAACGTATGACGTATAACGTATAACGTATAACGTATAACATATAACGTATGTCGTATAACGTATAACGTATAACGTATCACGTATAACGTATAACGTATAACGTATAACGTATAACGTATAACGTATAACGTATAACGTATAACGTATAACGCATAACGTATAACGTATAACGTATAACGTACAACGTTTAACGTATAACGTATAACGTATAACGTATAGCGTATAACGTATAACGTCTAACGTATAACGTATAACGTATGTCGTATAACGTATAACGTATAACATATAACGTATAACGTATAACGTATAACGTATAACGTATAACGTACAACGTATAACGTATAACGTATAACATATAACGTATAACGTACAACGTATAACGTATAACGTACAACGTATAACGTACAACGTATAACGTATAACGTACAACGTATAACGTATAACGTATATCCTATAACGCATAACGTATAACGTATAACGTATAGCGTATAACGTATAACGTATAACGATAAACGTAAAACGTATGACGTATTACATATTACGTATAACGTATAACGTATAACGTATAACGTATAACGTATAACGTATAACGTATAACGTGTAATGTATAACGCATAACGTATAACGTATAACGTATAACGTATAACGTATAACGTATAACGTACAACGTTTAACGTATAACGTATAACGTATAACGTACAACGTATAACGTATAACGTATATACTATAACGCATAAAGTATAACGTATAACGTATAACGTATAACGTATAACGTATAACGTATAACGTATAACGTATAACGTATAACGTATAACGTATAACGTATAACGTATAACGTATAACGTATAACGTATAACGTATAACGTATAACGTATAACGTATAACGTATAACGTATAATGTATAACGTATAACGTACAACGTATAACGTATAACGTATATCGTATAACGTATAACGTATTACGTATAACGTATAACCTATAACGTATAACGTATAACGTATAACGCATAACGTATAACGTAGAACGTATAACGTATAACGTATAACGTATAACGTATGATGTATAACGTATAACGTACAACGTTTAACGTATAACGTATAACGTAGAACGTATAACGTACAACGTATAACGTATAACGTACAACGTATAACGTATAACGTATATACCATAACGCATAACGTATAACGTATAACGTATAACGTATCACGTATAACGTATAACGTATAACGTATAACGTATAACGTATAACGTATAACGTATAACGTATAACGTATAACGCATAACGTATAACGTATAACGTATAACGTACAACGTTTAACGTATAACGTATAACGTAGAACGTATAACGTATAACGTATAACGTATAACGTAAGACGTATAACGTATAACGTACAACGTTTAACGTATAACGTATAACGTATAACGTACAACGTATAACGTATAACGTATATCCTATAACGCATAACGTATAACGTAAAACGTATGACGTATTACATATTACGTATAACGTATAACGTATAACGTACAACGTATAACGTATAACGCATAACGTATAACGTATAACGTATAACGCATAACGTATAACGTATAACGTATAACGTGTAACGTATAACGTATAACGTACAACGTTTAACGTATAATGTATAACGTAGGACGTATAACGTATAACGTATAACGTATAACGTATGACGTATAACGTATAACGTACAACGTTTAACGTATAATGTATAACGTAGAACGTATAACGTACAACGTATAACGTATAACGTACAACGTATAACGTATAACGTATATCCTATAACGCATAACGTATAACGTATAACGTATAACGTATAACGTATAACGTATGACGTATAACGTATAACGTATAACGTATAACATATAACGTATGTCGTATAACGTATAACGTATAACGTATAACGTATAACGTATAACGTATAACGTATAATGTATAACGTATAACGTATAACGTATAACGTATAACGTATAACGTATAACGTATAACGTATAACGTATAACGTATAACGTATAACGTATAACGTATAACGTATAACGTATAACGTATAACGTATAACGTACAACGTATAACGTATAACGTATAACGTATAACGTATATCCTATAACGCATAACGTATAACGTATAACGTATAACGTATAAAGTAAAACGTATAACGTATAACGTATAACGTATAGCGTATAACGCATAACGTATAACGTCTAACGTACAACGTATAACGTATAACGTATACCCTATAACGCATAACGTATAACGTATAACGTATAACGTATAACGTATAACATATAACGTATAACGTATAACGTACAACGTATAACGTATAACGTATATCCTATAACGCATAACGTATAACGTACAACGTATAACGTATAACGTACAACGTATAACGTAAAACGTATAACGTATAACGTATATCCTATAACGCATAACGTATAACGTATAACGTATAGCGTATAACGTATAACGTATAACGATTAACGTAAAACGTATGACGTATTACATATTACGTATAACGTATAACGTATAACGTATAACGTATAACGTATAACGTGTAATGTATAACGCATAACGTATAACGTATAACGTATAACGTATAACGTATAACGTATAACGTACAACGTTTAACGTATAACGTATAACGTATAACGTAGAACGTATAACGCATAACGTATAACGTATAACGTATAACGTATGACGTGTAACGTATAACGTACAATGTTTAACGTATAACGTATAACGTAGAAAGTATAACGTACAACGTACAACGTATAACGTACAACGTATAACGTATAACGTATATCCTATAACGCATAACGTATAACGTATAACGTATAACGTATAACTTATAACGTATAACGTATAACGTCTAACGTATAACGTATAACGTATGTCGTATAACGTATAACGTATAACATATAACGTATAACGTATAACGTATAACGTATAACGTATAATGTATAACGTATAACGTATAACGTATAACGTATAACGTATAACGTATAACGTATAACGTATAACGTATAACGTATAACATATAACGTATAACGTATAACGTATAATGTATAACGTATAACGTATAACGTATAACTTATAACGTATATCGCATGACGTATAAAGCATAACGTATAACGTATAACGTGCAACGTATAACGTATAACGTATATCCTATAACGCATAACGTATAACGTATAACGTATAACGTATAACGTATAACGTATAACGTATAACGTATAACGTATAACGTATAACGTATAACGTATAACGTGTAACGTATAACGTATAACGTATAACGTATAACGCATAACGTATAACGTATAACGTATAACGTATAACGTATAGCGTATAACGTATAACGTATAACGTATACCGTACAACGTATAACGTATAACGTATAACGTATAACGTATAACGTACAACGTTTAACGTATACCGTATAACGAATAACGTATAACGTATATCGCATGACGTATAACATATAACGTATAACGTATAACGTACAACGTATAACGTATAACGTATATCCTATAACGCATAACGTATAACGTATAACGTATAACGTATAACGTATAACATATAACGTATAACGTACAACGTCTAACGTATAACGTATAACGTATAACGTATAACGTACAACGTATAACGTATAACGTACAACGTATAACGTATAACGTATATACTATAACGCATAAAGTATAACGTATAACGTATAACGTATAACGTATAACGTATAACGTATAACGTATAACGTATAACGTATAACGTATAACGTATAACGTATAACGTATAACGTATAACGTATAACGTATAACGTATAACGTATAACGTATAACGTATAACGTATAACGTCTAACGTATAACGTATAACGTATAACGTACAACGTATAACGTATAACGTATATCGTATAACGTATAACGTATAACGTATAACGTATAACGTATAACGTATAACTTATAACGTATAACGTATAACGTCTAACGTATAACGTATAACGTATGTCGTATAACGTATAACGTATAACATATAACGTATAACGTATAACGTATAACGTATAACGTATAATGTATAACGTATAACGTATAACGTATAACGTATAACGTATAACGTATAACGTATAACGTATAACGTATAACGTATAACGTATAACGTATAACGTATAACGTATAACGTATAATGTATAACGTATAACGTACAACGTATAACGTATAACGTATATCGTATAACGTATAACGTATAACGTATAACGTATGACGTATAACGTATAACGTATAACGTATAACGTATAACGTATAACGTAGAACGTATAACGTATAACGTATAACGTATAACGTATGATGTATAACGTATAACGTACAACGTTTAACGTATAACGTATAACGTATAACGTATAACGTATGATGTATAACGTATAACGTACAATGTTTAACGTATAACGTATAACGTAGAACGTATAACGTACAACGTATAACGTATAACGTACAACGTATAACGTATAACGTATATACTATAACGCATAACGTATAACGTATAACGTATAACGTATAACGTATAACGTATAACGTATATCGTATAACGTATAACGTATAACGTATAACGTATAACGTATAACGTATAACGCATAACGTATAACGTATAACGTATAACGTACAACGTTTAACGTATAACGTATAACGTAGAACGTATAACGTATAACGTATAACGTATAACGTAAGACGTATAACGTATAACGTACAACGTTTAACGTATAACGTATAACGTATAACGTACAACGTATAACGTATAACGTATATCCTATAACGCATAACGTATAACGTAAAACGTATGACGTATTACGTATTACGTATAACGTATAACGTATAACGTACAACGTATAACGTATAACGCATAACGTATAACGTATAACGTATAACGCATAACGTATAACGTATAACGTATAACGTATAACGTATAACGTATAACGTACAACGTTTAACGTATAATGTATCACGTAGGACGTATAACGTATAACGTATAACGTATAACGTATGACGTATAACGTATAACGTACAACGTTTAACGTATAATGTATAACGTAGAACGTATAACGTACAACGTATAACGTATAACGTACAACGTATAACGTATAACGTATATCCTATAACGCATAACGTATAACGTATAACGTATAACGTATAACGTATAACGTATGACGTATAACGTATAACGTATAACGTATAACATATAACGTATGTCGTATAACGTATAACGTATAACGTATAACGTATAACGTATAACGTATAACGTATAATGTATAACGTATAACGTATAACGTAAAACGTATAACGTATAACGTATAACGTATAACGTATAACGTATAACGTATAACGTATAACGTATAACGTATAACGTATAACGTACAACGTATAACGTATAACGTATAACGTATAACGTATATCCTATAACGCATAACGTATAACGTATAACGTATATCGTATAAAGTATAACGTATAACGTATAACGTATAACGTATAGCGTATAACGCATAACGTATAACGTCTAACGTACAACGTATAACGTATAACGTATACCCTATAACGCATAACGTATAACGTATAACGTATAACTTATAACGTATAACATATAACGTATAACGTATAACGTACAACGTATAACGTATAACGTATATCCTATAACGCATAACGTATAACGTACAACGTATAACGTATAACGTACAACGTATAACGTACAACGTATAACGTATAACGTACAACGTATAACGTATAACGTATATCCTATAACGCATAACGTATAACGTATAACGTATAGCGTATAACGTATAACGTATAACGATTAACGTAAAACGTATGACGTATTACATATTACGTATAACGTATAACGTATAACGTATAACGTATAACGTATAACGTGTAATGTATAACGCATAACGTATAACGTATAACGTATAACGTATAACGTATAACGTATAACGTACAACGTTTAACGTATAACGTATAACGTATAACGTAGAACGTATAACGTATAACGTATAACGTATAACGTATAACGTATGACGTGTAACGTATAACGTACAATGTTTAACGTATAACGTATAACGTAGAAAGTATAACGTACAACGTACAACGTATAACGTACAACGTATAACGTATAACGTATATCCTATAACGCATAACGTATAACGTATAACGTATAACGTATAACTTATAACGTATAACGTATAACGTCTAACGTATAACGTATAACGTATGTCGTATAACGTATAACGTATAACATATAACGTATAACGTATAACGTATAACGTATAACGTATAATGTATAACGTATAACGTATGACGTATAACGTATAACGTATAACGTATAACGTATAACGTATAACGTATAACGTATAACATATAACGTATAACGTATAACGTATAATGTATAACGTATAACGTATAACGTATAACTTATAACGTATATCGCATGACGTATAACGCATAACGTATAACGTATAACGTGCAACGTATAACGTATAACGTATATCCTATAACGCATAACGTATAACGTATAACGTATAACGTATAACGTATAACGTATAACGTATAACGTATAACGTATAACGTATAACGTGTAACGTATAACGTA
This sequence comes from Ptiloglossa arizonensis, assembly GCF_051014685.1. Taxonomy (NCBI): domain Eukaryota; kingdom Metazoa; phylum Arthropoda; class Insecta; order Hymenoptera; family Colletidae; genus Ptiloglossa; species Ptiloglossa arizonensis. The sequence goes on along the minus strand of NW_027478447.1, from coordinate 1,124,365 downwards.
TAACGTATAACGTATAACGTATAACGTCTAACGTATAACGTATAACGTATGTCGTATAACGTATAACGTATAACATATAACGTATAACGTATAACGTATAACGTATAACGTATAATGTATAACGTATAACGTATAACGTATAACGTATAACGTATAACGTATAACGTATAACGTATAACGTATAACGTATAACGTATAACGTATAACGTATAACGTATAACGTATAACGTATAACGTATAACGTATAACGTATAACGTATAACGTATAACGTCTAACGTATAACGTATAACGTATAACGTACAACGTATAACGTATAACGTATATCGTATAACGTATAACGTATAACGTATAACGTATAACGTATAACGTATAACGTATAACGTATAACGTATAACGTATAACGTATAACGTAGAACGTATAACGTATAACGTATAACGTATAACGTATGATGTATAACGTATAACGTACAACGTTTAACGTATAACGTATAACGTAGAACGTATAACGTACAACGTATAACGTATAACGTACAACGTATAACGTATAACGTATATACTATAACGCATAACGTATAACGTATAACGTATAACGTATAACGTATAACGTATAACGTATAACGTATAACGTATAACGTATAACGTATAACGTATAACGTATAACGTATAACGCATAACGTATAACGTATAACGTATAACGTACAACGTTTAACGTATAACGTATAACGTAGAACGTATAACGTATAACGTATAACGTATAACGTATGACGTATAACGTATAACGTACAACGTTTAACGTATAACGTATAACGTATAACGTATAACGTATAACGTATAACGTATAACGTATAACGTATAACGTATAACGTATAACGTATAACGTATAACGTATAACGTATAACGTATAACGTATAACGTATAACGTATAACGTATAACGTATAACGTATAACGTATAACGTATAACGTATAACGTATGTCGCATAACGTATAACGTATAACGTATAACGTATAACGTATAACGTATAACGTATAACGTATAACGTATAACGTATAACGTATAACGTATAACGTATAATGTATAGCGTATATCGTATAACGTATAACGTATAACGTGTATCGCATTACGTATAACGCATAGCGTATAACGTATAACGTACAACGTATAACGTATAACGTATATCCTATAACGCATAACGTATAACGTATAACGTATAACGTATAACGTATAACGTATAACGTATAACGTATAACGTATAACGTATAACGTATATCGTATAACGTATAACGTATAACGTATAACGTATAACGTATAACGTATAACGTATAACGTATAACGTATAGCGTCTAACGTATAACGTATAACGTATAACGTATAACGTATAACGTATAACTTATAACGTATAACGTATAACGTATAACGTATAACGTATAACGTATAACGTATAACGTATAACGTATAACGTATAACGTATAACGTATAACGTATAACGTATAACGTATAACGTATAACGTATAACGTATAACGTATAACGTATAACGTATAACGTATAACGTATAACGTATAACGTATAGCGTATAACGTATAACGTATAACGATTAACGTAAAACGTATGACGTATTACGTATTACGAATAACGTATAACGTATAACGTATTACGTATAACGTATAACGTATAACGTATAACGTATAACGTATAAAGTATAACGTATAACGTATAACGTACAACGTATAACGTATAACGTATATCGTATAACGCATAACGTATAACGTATAACGTATAACGTATAACGTATAACATATAACGTATAACGTACAACGTCTAACGTATAACGTATAACGTATAACGTATAACGTACAACGTATAACGTATAACGTTCAACGTATAACGTATAACGTATATACTATAACGCATAAAGTATAACGTATAACGTATAACGTATAACGTATAACGTATAACGTATAACGTATAACGTATAACGTATAACGTATAACGTATAACGTATAACGTATAACGTATAACGTATAACGTATAACGTATAACGTATAACGTATAACGTATAACGTATAACGTATAACGTATAACGTATAACGTATAACGTATAACGTACAACGTATAACGTATAACGTATATCGTATAACGTATAACGTATAACGTATAACGTATAACGTATAACGTATAACGTATAACGTATAACGTATAACGTATAACGTAGAACGTATAACGTATAACGTATAACGTATAACGTATGATGTATAACGTATAACGTACAACGTTTAACGTATAACGTATAACGTAGAACGTATAACGTACAACGTATAACGTATAACGTACAACGTATAACGTATAACGTATATACTATAACGCATAACGTATAACGTATAACGTATAACGTATAACGTATAACGTATAACGTATAACGTATAACGTATAACGTATAACGTATAACGTATAACGTATAACGTATAACGTATAACGCATAACGTATAACGTATAACGTATAACGTACAACGTTTAACGTATAACGTATAACGTAGAACGTATAACGTATAACGTATAACGTATAACGTATGACGTATAACGTATAACGTACAACGTTTAACGTATAACGTATAACGTATAACGTTCAACGTATAACGTATAACGTATATCCTATAACGCATAACGTATAACGTATAACGTATAACGTATAACGTATAACGTATAACGTATAACGTATAACGTATAACGTATAACGTATAACGTATAACGTATAACGTATAACGTATAACGTATAACGTATAACGTATAACGTATAACGTATAACGTATAACGTATGTCGCATAACGTATAACGTATAACGTATAACGTATAACGTATATACTATAACGCATAAAGTATAACGTATAACGTATAACGTATAACGTATAACGTATAACGTATAACGTATAACGTATAACGTATAACGTATAACGTATAACGTATAACGTATAACGTATAACGTATAACGTACAACGTATAACGTATAACGTATATCGTATAACGTATAACGTATAACGTATAACGTATAACGTATAACGTATAACGTATAACGTATAACGTATAACGTATAACGTATAACGTAGAACGTATAACGTATAACGTATAACGTATAACGTATAATCTATAACGTATAACGTACAACGTTTAACGTATAACGTATAACGTAGAACGTATAACGTACAACGTATAACGTATAACGTACAACGTATAACGTATAACGTATATACTATAACGCATAACGTATAACGTATAACGTATAACGTATAACGTATAACGTATAACGTATAACGTATAACGTATAACGTATAACGTATAACGTATAACGTATAACGCATAACGTATAACGTATAACGTATAACGTACAACGTTTAACGTATAACGTATAACGTAGATCGTATAACGTATAACGTATAACGTATAACGTATGACGTATAACGTATAACGTACAACGTTTAACGTATAACGTATAACGTATAACGTACAACGTATAACGTATAACGTATATCCTATAACGCATAACGTATAACGTATAACGTATAACGTATAACGTATAACGTATAACGTATAACGTATAACGTATAACGTATAACGTATAACGTACAACGTATAACGTATAACGTATATACTATAACGCATAACGTATAACGTATAACGTATAACGTATAACGTATAACGTATAACGTATAACGTATAACGTATAACGTATAACGTATAACGTATAACGTATAACGTATAACGCATAACGTATAACGTATAACGTATAACGTACAACGTTTAACGTATAACGTATAACGTAGAACGTATAACGTATAACGTATAACGTATAACGTATGACGTATAACGTATAACGTACAACGTATAACGTATAACGTATATACTATAACGCATAACGTATAACGTATAACGTATAACGTATAACGTATAACGTACAACGTTTAACGTATAACGTATAACGTAGAACGTATAACGTATAACGTATAACGTATAACGTATGACGTATAACGTATAACGTACAACGTTTAACGTATAACGTATAACGTATAACGTACAACGTATAACGTATAACGTATATCCTATAACGCATAACGTATAACGTATAACGTATAACGTATAACGTATAACGTATAACGTATAACGTATAACGTATAACGTATAACGTATAACGTATAACGTATAACGTATAACGTATAACGTATAACGTATAACGTATAACGTATAACGTATGTCGCATAACGTATAACGTATAACGTATAACGTATAACGTATATACTATAACGCATAAAGTATAACGTATAACGTATAACGTATAACGTATAACGTATAACGTATAACGTATAACGTATAACGTATAACGTATAACGTATAACGTATAACGTATAACGTATAACGTATAACGTATGTCGCATAACGTATAACGTATAACGTATAACGTATAACGTATAACGTATAACGTATAACGTATAACGTATAACGTATAACGTATAATGTATAGCGTATATCGTATAACGTATAACGTATAACGTGTATCGCATTACGTATAACGCATAGCGTATAACGTATAACGTATAACGTATAACGTATAACGTATAACGTATAACGTATAACGTATAACGTATAACGTATAACGTATAGCGTCTAACGTATAACGTATAACGTATAACGTATAACGTATAACGTATAACGTATAACGTATAACGTATAACGTATAACGTATAACGCATAACGTATAACGTATAACGTATAACGTACAACGTATAACGTATAACGTATATCGTATAACGTATAACGTATAACGTATAACGTATAACGTATAACGTATAACGTATAACGTATAACGTAGAACGTATAACGTATAACGTATAACGTATAACGTATGATGTATAACGTATAACGTACAACTTTTAACGTATAACGTATAACGTATAACGTATAACGTATGATGTATAACGTATAACGTACAACGTTTAACGTATAACGTATAACGTAGAACGTATAACGTACAACGTATAACGTATAACGTACAACGTATAACGTATAACGTATATACTATAACGCATAACGTATAACGTATAACGTATAACGTATAACGTATAACGTATAACGTATAACGTATAACGTATAACGTATAACGTATAACGTATAACGTATAACGTATAACGCATAACGTATAACGTATAACGTATAACGTATAACGTACAACGTTTAACGTATAACGTATAACGTAGAACGTATAACGTATAACGTATAACGTATAACGTAAGACGTATAACGTATAACGTACAACGTTTAACGTATAACGTATAACGTATAACGTACAACGTATAACGTATAACGTATATCCTATAACGCATAACGTATAACGTAAAACGTATGACGTATTACATATTACGTATAACGTATAACGTATAACGTACAACGTATAACGTATAACGCATAACGTATAACGTATAACGTATAACGCATAACGTATAATGTATAACGTAGAACGTATAACGTACAACGTATAACGTATAACGTACAACGTATAACGTATAATGTATATCCTATAACGCATAACGTATAACGTATAACGTATAACGTATAACGTATAACGTATGACGTATAACGTATAACGTATAACGTATAACATATAACGTATGTCGTATAACGTATAACGTATAACGTATAACGTATAACGTATAACGTATAACGTATAACGTATAATGTATAACGTATAACGTATAACGTATAACGTATAACGTATAACGTATAACGTATAACGTATAACGTATAACGTATAACGTATAACGTATAACGTATAACGTATAACGTACAACGTATAACGTATAACGTATAACGTATAACGTATATCCTATAACGCATAACGTATAACGTATAACGTATAACGTATAAAGTATAACGTATAACGTATAACGTATAACGTATAGCGTATAACGCATAACGTATAACGTCTAACGTACAACGTATAACGTATAACGTATACCCTATAACGCATAACGTATAACGTATAACGTATAACCTATAACGTATAACATATAACGTATAACGTATAACGTACAACGTATAACGTATAACGTATATCCTATAACGCATAACGTATAACGTACAACGTATAACGTATAACGTACAACGTATAACGTACAACGTATAACGTATAACGTACAACGTATAACGTATAACGTATATCCTATAACGCATAACGTATAACGTATAACGTATAGCGTATAACGTATAACGTATAACGATTAACGTAAAACGTATGACGTATTACATATTACGTATAACGTATAACGTATAACGTATAACGTATAACTTATCACGTGTAATGTATAACGCATAACGTATAACGTATAACGTATAACGTATAACGTATAACATATAACGTATAATGTACAACGTCTAACGTATTACGTATAACGTATAACGTATAACGTACAACGTATAACGTATAACGTACAACGTATAACGTATAACGTATATACTATAACGCATAAAGTATAACGTATAACGTATAACGTATAACGTATAACGTATAACGTATAACGTATAACGTATAACGTATAACGTATAACGTATAACGTATAACGTATAACGTATAACGTATAACGTATAACGTATAACGTATAACGTATAACGTATAACGTATAACGTATAACGTCTAACGTATAACGCATAACGTATAACGTATAACGTATAACGTACAACGTTTAACGTATAACGTATAACGTAGAACGTATAACGTATGATGTATAACGTATAACGTACAACGTTTAACGTATAACGTATAACGTAGAACGTATAACGTACAACGTATAACGTATAACGTACAACGTATAACGTATAACGTATATACTATAACGCATAACGTATAACGTATAACGTATAACGTATAACGTATAACGTATAACGTATAACGTATAACGTATAACGTATAACGTATAACGTATAACGCATAACGTATAACGTATAACGTATAACGTACAACGTTTAACGTATAACGTATAACGTAGAACGTATAACGTATAACGTATAACGTATAACGTATGACGTATAACGTATAACGTACAACGTTTAACGTATAACGTATAACGTATAACGTACAACGTATAACGTATAACGTATATCCTATAACGCATAACGTATAACGTATAACGTATAACGTATAACGTATAACGTATAACGTATAACGTATAACGTATAACGTATAACGTATAACGTATAACGTATAACGTATAACGTATAACGTATAACGTATAACGTATAACGTATAACGTATAACGTATAACGTATAACGTATAACGTATGTCGCATAACGTATAACGTATAACGTATAACGTATAACGTATAACGTATAACGTATAACGTATAACGTATAACGTATAACGTATAATGTATAGCGTATATCGTATAACGTATAACGTATAACGTGTATCGCATTACGTATAACGCATAGCGTATAACGTATAACGTACAACGTATAACGTATAACGTATATCCTATAACGCATAACGTATAACGTATAACGTATAACGTATAACGTATAACGTATAACGTATAACGTATAACGTATAACGTATAACGTATAACGTATATCGTATAACGTATAACGTATAACGTATAACGTATAACGTATAACGTATAACGTATAACGTATAACGTATAACGTATAACGTATAACGTATAACGTATAACGTATAACGTATAACGTATAACGTATAACGTATAACGTATAACGTATAACGTATAACGTATAACGTATAACGTATAACGTATAACGTATGTCGCATAACGTATAACGTATAACGTATAACGTATAACGTATAACGTATAACGTATAACGTATAACGTATAACGTATAACGTATAACGTATAACGTATAATGTATAGCGTATATCGTATAACGTATAACGTATAACGTGTATCGCATTACGTATAACGCATAGCGTATAACGTATAACGTATAACGTATAACGTATAACGTATAACGTATAACGTATAACGTATAACGTATAACGTATAACGTATAGCGTCTAACGTATAACGTATAACGTATAACGTATAACGTATAACGTATAACGTATAACGTATAACGTATAACGTATAACGTATAACGCATAACGTATAACGTATAACGTATAACGTACAACGTATAACGTATAACGTATATCGTATAACGTATAACGTATAACGTATAACGTATAACGTATAACGTATAACGTATAACGTATAACGTAGAACGTATAACGTATAACGTATAACGTATAACGTATGATGTATAACGTATAACGTACAACTTTTAACGTATAACGTATAACGTATAACGTATAACGTATGATGTATAACGTATAACGTACAACGTTTAACGTATAACGTATAACGTAGAACGTATAACGTACAACGTATAACGTATAACGTACAACGTATAACGTATAACGTATATACTATAACGCATAACGTATAACGTATAACGTATAACGTATAACGTATAACGTATAACGTATAACGTATAACGTATAACGTATAACGTATAACGTATAACGTATAACGTATAACGCATAACGTATAACGTATAACGTATAACGTACAACGTTTAACGTATAACGTATAACGTAGAACGTATAACGTATAACGTATAACGTATAACGTATAACGTAAGACGTATAACGTATAACGTACAACGTTTAACGTATAACGTATAACGTATAACGTACAACGTATAACGTATAACGTATATCCTATAACGCATAACGTATAACGTAAAACGTATGACGTATTACATATTACGTATAACGTATAACGTATAACGTACAACGTATAACGTATAACGCATAACGTATAACGTATAACGTATAACGCATAACGTATAATGTATAACGTAGAACGTATAACGTACAACGTATAACGTATAACGTACAACGTATAACGTATAATGTATATCCTATAACGCATAACGTATAACGTATAACGTATAACGTATAACGTATAACGTATGACGTATAACGTATAACGTATAACGTATAACATATAACGTATGTCGTATAACGTATAACGTATAACGTATAACGTATAACGTATAACGTATAACGTATAATGTATAACGTATAACGTATAACGTATAACGTATAACGTATAACGTATAACGTATAACGTATAACGTATAACGTATAACGTATAACGTATAACGTATAACGTATAACGTACAACGTATAACGTATAACGTATAACGTATAACGTATATCCTATAACGCATAACGTATAACGTATAACGTATAACGTATAAAGTATAACGTATAACGTATAACGTATAACGTATAGCGTATAACGCATAACGTATAACGTCTAACGTACAACGTATAACGTATAACGTATACCCTATAACGCATAACGTATAACGTATAACGTATAACTTATAACGTATAACATATAACGTATAACGTATAACGTACAACGTATAACGTATAACGTATATCCTATAACGCATAACGTATAACGTACAACGTATAACGTATAACGTACAACGTATAACGTACAACGTATAACGTATAACGTACAACGTATAACGTATAACGTATATCCTATAACGCATAACGTATAACGTATAACGTATAGCGTATAACGTATAACGTATAACGATTAACGTAAAACGTATGACGTATTACATATTACGTATAACGTATAACGTATAACGTATAACGTATAACGTATCACGTGTAATGTATAACGCATAACGTATAACGTATAACGTATAACGTATAACGTATAACATATAACGTATAACGTACAACGTCTAACGTATAACGTATAACGTATAACGTATAACGTACAACGTATAACGTATAACGTACAACGTATAACGTATAACGTATATACTATAACGCATAAAGTATAACGTATAACGTATAACGTATAACGTATAACGTATAACGTATAACGTATAACGTATAACGTATAACGTATAACGTATAACGTATAACGTATAACGTATAACGTATAACGTATAACGTATAACGTATAACGTATAACGTATAACGTATAACGTATAACGTATAACGTATAACGTCTAACGTATAACGCATAACGTATAACGTATAACGTATAACGTACAACGTTTAACGTATAACGTATAACGTAGAACGTATAACGTATGATGTATAACGTATAACGTACAACGTTTAACGTATAACGTATAACGTAGAACGTATAACGTACAACGTATAACGTATAACGTACAACGTATAACGTATAACGTATATACTATAACGCATAACGTATAACGTATAACGTATAACGTATAACGTATAACGTATAACGTATAACGTATAACGTATAACGTATAACGTATAACGTATAACGTATAACGCTTAACGTATAACGTACAACGTATAACGTACAACGTTTAACGTATAACGTATAACGTAGAACGTATAACGTATAACGTATAACGTATAACGTATGACGTATAACGTATAACGTACAACGTTTAACGTATAACGTATAACGTATAACGTACAACGTATAACGTATAAAGTATATCCTATAACGCATAACGTATAACGTATAACGTATAACGTATAACGTATAACGTATAACGTATAACGTATAACGTATAACGTATAACGTATAACGTATAACGTATAACGTATAACGTATAACGTATAACGTATAACGTATAACGTATAACGTATAACGTATAACGTATAACGTATAACGTATAACGTATGTCGCATAACGTATAACGTATAACGTATAACGTATAACGTATAACGTATAACGTATAACGTATAACGTATAACGTATAACGTATAATGTATAGCGTATATCGTATAACGTATAACGTATAACGTGTATCGCATTACGTATAACGCATAGCGTATAACGTATAACGTACAACGTATAACGTATAACGTATATCCTATAACGCATAACGTATAACGTATAACGTATAACGTATAACGTATAACGTATAACGTATAACGTATAACGTATAACGTATAACGTATATCGTATAACGTATAACGTATAACGTATAACGTATAACGTATAACGTATAACGTATAACGTATAACGTATAGCGTCTAACGTATAACGTATAACGTATAACGTATAACGTATAACGTATAACTTATAACGTATAACGTATAACGTATAACGTATAACGTATAACGTATAACGTATAACGTATAACGTATAACGTATAACGTATAACGTATAACGTATAACGTATAACGTATAACGTATAACGTATAACGTATAACGTATAACGTATAACGTATAACGTATAACGTATAACGTATAACGTATAGCGTATAACGTATAACGTATAACGACTAACGTAAAACGTATGACGTATTACGTATTACGAATATCGTATAACGTATAACGTATAACGTATAACGTATAACGTATAACGTATAACGTATAACGTATAAAGTATAACGTATAACGTATAACGTACAACGTATAACGTATAACGTATATCCTATAACGCATAACGTATAACGTATAACGTATAACGTATAACGTATAACATATAACGTATAACGTACAACGTCTAACGTATAACGTATAACGTATAACGTATAACGTACAACGTATAACGTATAACGTTCAACGTATAACGTATAACGTATATACTATAACGCATAAAGTATAACGTATAACGTATAACGTATAACGTATAACGTATAACGTATAACGTATAACGTATAACGTATAACGTATAACGTATAACGTATAACGTATAACGTATAACGTATAACGTATAACGTATAACGTATAACGTATAACGTATAACGTATAACGTATAACGTATAACGTATAACGTATAACGTACAACGTATAACGTATAACGTATATCGTATAACGTATAACGTATAACGTATAACGTATAACGTATAACGTATAACGTATAACGTATAACGTATAACGTATAACGTAGAACGTATAACGTATAACGTATAACGTATAACGTATGATGTATAACGTATAACGTACAACGTTTAACGTATAACGTATAACGTAGAACGTATAACGTACAACGTATAACGTATAACGTACAACGTATAACGTATAACGTATATACTATAACGCATAACGTATAACGTATAACGTATAACGTATAACGTATAACGTATAACGTATAACGTATAACGTATAACGTATAACGTATAACGTATAACGTATAACGTATAACGCATAACGTATAACGTATAACGTATAACGTACAACGTTTAACGTATAACGTATAACGTAGAACGTATAACGTATAACGTATAACGTATAACGTATGACGTATAACGTATAACGTACAACGTTTAACGTATAACGTATAACGTATAACGTACAACGTATAACGTATAACGTATATCCTATAACGCATAACGTATAACGTATAACGTATAACGTATAACGTATAACGTATAACGTATAACGTATAACGTATAACGTATAACGTATAACGTATAACGTATAACGTATAACGTATAACGTATAACGTATAACGTATAACGTATAACGTATAACGTATGTCGCATAACGTATAACGTATAACGTATAACGTATAACGTATATACTATAACGCATAAAGTATAACGTATAACGTATAACGTATAACGTATAACGTATAACGTATAACGTATAACGTATAACGTATAACGTATAACGTATAACGTATAACGTATAACGTATAACGTATAACGTATAACGTACAACGTATAACGTATAACGTATATCGTATAACGTATAACGTATAACGTATAACGTATAACGTATAACGTATAACGTATAACGTATAACGTATAACGTATAACGTAGAACGTATAACGTATAACGTATAACGTATAACGTATAACGTATAACGTATAACGTATAACGTATAACGTATAACGTATAACGTATAACGTATAACGTATAACGTATAACGTATAACGTATAACGTATAACGTATAACGTATAACGTATAACGTATAACGTATAACGTATAGCGTCTAACGTATAACGTATAACGTATAACGTATAACGTATAACGTATAACGTATAACGTATAACGTATAACGTATAACGTATAACGCATAACGTATAACGTATAACGTATAACGTACAACGTATAACGTATAACGTATAGCGTGTAACGTATAACGTATAACGATTAACGTAAAACGTATGACGTATTACATATTACGTGTGACGTATAACGTATAACGTATAACGTATAACGTATAACGTATAACGTATAACGTATAACGTATAACGTATAACGTATAACGTATAACGCATAACGTATAACGTATAACGTATAACGTATAACGTATAATGTATAACGTACAACGTTTAACGTATAACGTATAACGTAGAACGTATAACGTATAACGTATAACGTATGACGGATCACGTATAACGTATAACGTACATCGTTTAACGTATAACGTATAACGTAGAACGTATAACGTACAACGTATAACGTATAACGTACAACGTATAACGTATAACGTATATCCTATAACGCATAACGTATAACGTATAACGTATAACATATAACGTATAACGTATAACGTATAACGTATAACGTATAACGTATAACGTATAACGTATAACGTATGTCGTATATAGTATAACGTATAACGTATAACGTATAACGTATATCGTATAACGTATAACGTAAAACGTATAACGTATAACGTATAACGTATAACGTATGTCGTATAACGTATAACGTATAACGTATAACGTATAACGTATAACGTATAACGTATAACGTATAACGTATAACGTATAACGTATAACGTATAACGTATAACGTATAACGTATAGCGTCTAACGTATAACGTATAACGTATAACGTATAACGTATAACGTATAACTTATAACGTATAACGTATAACGTATAACGTATAACGTATAACGTATAACGTATAACGTATAACGTATAACGTATAACGTATAACGTATAACGTATAACGTATAGCGTATAACGTATAACGTACAACGTTTAACGTATAACGTATAACGTAGAACGTATAACGTACAACGTATAACGTATAACGTACAACGTATAACGTATAACGTATATCCTATAACGCATAACGTATAACGTATAACGTATAACGTATAACGTATAACGTATAACGTATAACGTATAACGTATAACGTATAACGCATAACGTATAACGTATAACGTATAACGTATAACGTATAACGTATAACGTACAACGTTTAACGTATAACGTATAACGTAGAACGTATAACGTGTAACGTATAACGTATAACGGATCACGTATAACGTATAACGTACATCGTTTAACGTATAACGTATAACGTAGAACGTATAACGTACAACGTATAACGTATAACGTACAACGTATAACGTATAACGTATATCCTATAACGCATAACGTATAACGTATAACGTATAACATATAACGTATAACGTATAACGTATAACGTATAACGTATAACGTATAACGTATAACGTATAACGTATAACGTATGTCGTATATAGTATAACGTATAACGTATTACGTATAACGTATAACGTACAACGTTTAACGTATAACGTATAACGTAGAACGTATAACGTATAACGTATAACGTATAACGTATAACGTATAACGTATGACGTATAACGTATAACGTATAACGTATAACGTATAACGTATAACGTATAACGTACAACGTATAACGTATAACGTATAACGTATAACGTATAACGTATGTCGTATAACGTATAACGTATAACGTATAACGTATAACGTATAACGTATAACGTATAACGTATAACGTATAGCGTATAACGTATAACGTACAACGTTTAACGTATAACGTATAACGTAGAACGTATAACGTATAACGTATAACGTATAACGGATGACGTATAACGTATAACGTACAACGTTTAACGTATAACGTATAACGTATGTCGTATAACGTATAACGTATAACGTATAACGTATAACGTATAACGTATAACGTATAACGTATAGCGTATAACGTATAACGTATAACGATTAACGTAAAACGTATGACGTATTACATATTACGTATAACGTATAACGTATAACGTATAACGTATAACGTATAACGTATAACGTATAACGTATAACGTATAACGTATAACGTATAACGTATAACGTATAACGTATAACGTATAACATATAACGTATAACGTATAACGTATAACGTATAACGTATAACGTATAACGTACAATGTTTAACGTATAACGTATAACGTAGAACGTATAACGTATAACGTATATCGTATAACGTATGACGCATAACGTATAACGTATGACGTATAACGTATAACGTATAACGTATAACGTATAACGTATAACGTATAACGTACAACGTATAACGTATAACGTATAACGTATAACTTATATCCTATAACGCATAACGTATAACGTATAACTTATAACGTATAACGTGTAACGTATAACGTATAACGTATAACGTATAACGTATAACGTATAACGTATAACGTATAACGTATAACGTATAACTTATAACGTATAACGTATAACGTATAACGTATAACGTATAACGTACAACGTATAACGTATAACGTATAACGTATAACGTATAACGTATGTCGTATAACGTATAACGTATAACGTATAACGTATAACGTATAACGTATAACGTATAATGTATAACGCATAACGTATAACGTATAACGTATAACGTATAACGTATAACGTATAACGTACAACGTTTAACGTATAACGTATAACGTAGAACGTATAACGTATAACGTATAACGTATAACGTATGACGTATAACGTATAGCGTACAACGTTTAACGTATAATGTATAACGTAGAACGTATAACGTACAACGTATAACGTATAACGTACAACGTATAACGTATAACGTATATCCTATAACGCATAACGTATGACGTATAACGTATAACGTACAACGTTTAACGTATAACGTATAACGTATAACGTATAGCGTATAACGTATAATGTATAACGTATAACGTATAACGTATAACGTATAACGTATAACGTATAACGTATAACGTATAACGTATAACGTATAACGTATAACGTATAACGTATAACGTATAACGTATAACGTATAACGTATAACGTATAACGTATAACGTATAACGTATAACGTACAACGTATAACGTATAACGTACAACGTTTAACGTATAACGTATAACGTATGTCGTATAACGTATAACGTATAACGTATAACGTATAACGTATAACGTATAACGTATAACGTATAGCGTATAACGTATAACGTATAACGATTAACGTAAAACGTATGACGTATTACATATTACGTATAACGTATAACGTATAACGTATAACGTATAACGTATAACGTATAACGTATAACGTATAACGTATAACGTATAACGTATAACGTATAACGTATAACGTATAACGTATAACGTATAACGTATAACATATAACGTATAACGTATAACGTATAACGTATAACGTATAACGTATAACGTACAATGTTTAACGTATAACGTATAACGTAGAACGTATAACGTATAACGTATATCGTATAACGTATGACGCATAACGTATAACGTATGACGTATAACGTATAACGTATAACGTATAACGTATAACGTATAACGTATAACGTACAACGTATAACGTATAACGTATAACGTATAACTTATATCCTATAACGCATAACGTATAACGTATAACTTATAACGTATAACGTGTAACGTATAACGTATAACGTATAACGTATAACGTATAACGTATAACGTATAACGTATAACGTATAACGTATAACTTATAACGTATAACGTATAACGTATAACGTATAACGTACAACGTATAACGTATAACGTATAACGTATAACGTATAACGTATGTCGTATAACGTATAACGTATAACGTATAACGTATAACGTATAACGTATAACGTATAATGTATAACGCATAACGTATAACGTATAACGTATAACGTATAACGTATAACGTATAACGTACAACGTTTAACGTATAACGTATAACGTAGAACGTATAACGTATAACGTATAACGTATAACGTATGACGTATAACGTATAGCGTACAACGTTTAACGTATAATGTATAACGTAGAACGTATAACGTACAACGTATAACGTATAACGTACAACGTATAACGTATAACGTATATCCTATAACGCATAACGTATGACGTATAACGTATAACGTACAACGTTTAACGTATAACGTATAACGTATAACGTATAGCGTATAACGTATAATGTATAACGTATAACGTATAACGTATAACGTATAACGTATAACGTATAACGTATAACGTATAACGTATAACGTATAACGTATAACGTATAACGTATAACGTATAACGTATAACGTATAACGTATAACGTATAACGTATAACGTATAACGTATAACGTACAACGTATAACGTATAACGTATAACGTATAACGTATATCCTATAACGCATAACGTATAACGTATAACGTATAACGTATAACGTATAACGTATAACGTATAACGTATAACATATAACGTATAACGTATAACGTATAACGTATAACGTATAACGTATAACGTACAATGTTTAACGTATAACGTATAACGTAGAACGTAGAACGTATAACGTATATCGTATAACGTATGACGTATAACGTATAACGTATAACGTATAACGTATAACGTATAACGTATAACGTATAACGTATAACGTATAACGTACAACGTATAACGTATAACGTATAACGTATAACTTATATCCTATAACGCATAACGTATAACGTATAACGTATAACGTATAACGTGTAACGTACAACGTATAACGTATAACGTATAACGTATAACGTATAACGTATAACGTATAACGTATAACGTACAACGTATAACGTATAACGTATAACGTATAACGTATAACGTATAACGTATAACGTATAACGTATAACGTATAACGTATAACGTATAACGTATAACGTACAACGTATAACGTATAACGTATAACGTATAACGTATATCCTATAACGCATAACGTATAACGTATAACGTATAACGTATAACGTATAACGTATAACGTACAACGTATAACGTATAACGTATAACGTATAACGTATATCCTATAACGCATAACGTATAACGTATAACGTATAACGTATAACGTATAACGTATAACGTATAACGTAGAACGTATAACGTATAACGTATATCGTATAACGTATGACGTATAACGTATAACGTATAACGTATAACGTATAACGTATAACGTGTAACGTATAACGTATAACGTATAACGTATAACGTATAACGTATAACGTATAACGTATAACGTATAACGTATAACGTATAACGTATAACGTATGACGTATAACGTACAACGTATAACGTATAACGTATAACGTATAACGTATATCCTATAACGCATAACCTATAACGTATAACGTATAACGTATAACGTATAACGTATAACGTATAACGTAGAACGTATAACGTATAACGTATATCATATAACGTATGACGTATAACGTATAACGTATAACGTATAACGTATAACGTATAACGTATAACGTATAACATATAACGTATAACGTATAACGTATAACGTACAACGTATAACGTATAACGTATAACGTATAACTTATATCCTATAACGCATAACGTATAACGTATAACGTATAACGTATAACGTATAACGTATAACGTATAACGTATAACGTATAACGTATAACGTATAACGTATAACGTATAACGTATAACGTATAACGTATAACGTATAACGTATGTCGTATAACGTATAACGTATAACGTATAACGTATAACGTATAACGTATAACGTATAACGTATAACGTATAATGTATAACGTATAACGTATAACGTATAACGTATAACGTATAACGTATAACGTATAACGTATAACGTATAACGTATAACGTATATCCTATAACGCATAACGTATAACGTATAACGTATAACGTATAACGTATAACGTATAACGTATAACGTATAACGTATAACGTATAACGTATAACGTATAACGTATAACGTATAACGTATGTCGTATAACGTATAACGTATAACGTATAACGTATAACGTATAACGTATAACGTATAATGTATAACGTATAACGTATAACGTATAACGTATAACGTATAACGTATAACGTATAACGTATAACGTATAACGTATAACGTACAACGTATAACGTATAACGTATAACGTATAACGTATAACGTATAGCGTATAACGTATAACGTATAACGTATAACGTCCAACGTCTAACGTATAACGTATAACGTATAAAGTATAACGTACAACGTATAACGTATAACGTATATCCTATAACGCATAACGTATAACGTATAACGTATAACGTATAACGTATAACGTATAACGTATAACGTATAACGTATAACGTGTAACGTGTAACGTATAACGTATAACGTATAACGTATAACGTACAACGTATAACGTATAACGTATAACGTATAACGTATAACGTATAACGTATAACGTATAACGTATAACGTATAACGTATAACGTATAACGTATAACGTATAACGTATAACGTATATCGTATAGCGTATAACGTATAACGTATAACGTATAACGTCCAACGTATAACGTATAACGTATAATGTATAACGTATAACGTACAACGTATAACGTATAACGTATATCCTATAACGCATAACGTATAACGTATAACGTATAACGTATAACGTATAACGTATAACGTATAACGTATAACGTATAACGTATAACGTATAACGTATAACGTATAACGTATGTCGTATAACGTATAACGTATAACGTATAACGTATAACGTATAACGTATAACGTATAATGTATAACGTATAACGTATAACGTATAACGTATAACGTATAACGTATAACGTATAACGTATAACGTATAACGTGTATCCTATAACGCATAACGTATAACGTATAACGTATAACGCATAACGTATAACGCATAACGTATAACGCGTAACGTATAACGCATAACGTATAACGTATAACGTATAACGTATAACGTATAACGTATAACGTATAACGTATGTCGTATAACGTATAACGTATAACGTATAACGTACAACGTATAACGTATAACGTATAGCGTATAACGTATAACGTATAACGTATAACGTATAACGTATAACGTATAACGTATAACGTATAACGTATAACGTATAACGTATAACGTATAACGTATAACGTATAACGTATAACGTATATCCTATAACGCATAACGTATAACGTATAACGTATAACGTATAACGTATAACGTATAACGTATAACGTATAACGTATAACGTATAACGTATAACGTATGTCGTATAACGTATAACGTATAACGTATAACGTACAACGTATAACGTATAACGTATAGCGTATAACGTATAACGTATAACGTATAACGTATAACGTATAACGTATAACGTATAACGTATATCCTATAACGCATAACGTATAACGTATAACGTATAACGCATAACGTATAACGCATAACGTATAACGCATAACGTATAACGCATAACGTATAACGCATAACGTATAACGTATAACGTATAACGTATAACGTATAACGTATAACGTATGTCGTATGACGTATAACGTATAACGTATAACGTATAACGTATAACGTATAACGTATAACGTATAATGTATAACGTATAACGTATAACGTATAACGTATAACGTATAACGTATAACGTATAACGTATAACGTATAACGTATAACGTATAACGTATAACGTATAACGTATAACGTACAACGTATAACGTATAACGTATAACGTATAACGTATATCCTATAACGCATAACGTATAACGTATAACGTATAACGTATAACGTATAACGTATAACGTATAACGTATAACGTATAACGTATAACGTATAACGTATAACGTATATCCTATAACGCATAACGTATAACGTATAACGTATAACGTATAACGTATAACGTATAACGTATAACGTATAACGTATAACGTATAACGTATAACGTATAACGTATAACGTATAACGTATGTCGTATAACGTATAACGTATAACGTATAACGTATAACGTATAACGTATAACGTATAACGCATAACGTATAACGTATAACGTATAACGTATAACGTATAACGTATGACGTATAACGTATAACGTATAACGTATAACGTATAACGTATAACGTATAACGTATAACGTATGTCGTATAACGTATAACGTATAACGTATAACGTATAACGTATAACGTATAACGTATAACGTATAACGTATAACGTATAACGTATAACGTATAGCGTATAACGTATAACGTATAACGTATAACGTATAACGTATAACGTATTACGTATAACGTATAACGTATAACGTTTAACGTATAACGTATAACGTATAACGTATAACGTATAACGTATAACGTATAGCGTATAACGTATAACGTATAACGATTAACGTAAAACGTATGACGTATTACATATTACGTATAACGTATAACGTATAACGTATAACGTATAACGTATAACGTATAACGTATAACGTATAACGTATAACGTATAACGTATAACGTATAACGTATAACGTATAACGTATAACGCATAACGTATAACGAATAACGTATAACGTATAACGTATAACGTATAACGTATAACGTATAACGTAAAACGTATAACGTATAACGTACAACGTTTAACGTATAACGTATAACGTAGAACGTATAACGTATAACGTATAACGTATAACGTATGACGTATAACGTATAACGTACAACGTTTAACGTATAACGTATAACGTAGAACGTATAACGTACAACGTATAACGTATAACGTACAACGTATAACGTATAACGTATATCCTATAACGCATAACGTATAACGTATAACGTAAAACGTATAACGTATAACGTATAACGTATAACGTATAACGTATAACGCATAACGTATAACGCATAACGTATAACGTATAACGTATAACGTATAACGTATAACGTATAACGTATAACGTATAACGTATAACGTATAACGTATAACGTATAACGTATAACGTACAACGTATAACGTAGAACGTATAACGTATAACGTATATCCTATAACGCATAACGTATAACATATAACGTATAACGTATAGCGTATAACGTATAAAGTATAACGTATAACGTATAACGTACAACGTCTAACGTATAACGTATAACGTATAACGTACAACGTATAACGTATAACGTACAACGTATAACGTATAACGTATAACGTATAACGTATAACGTATAACGTATGACGTATAACGTATAACGTATAACGCATAACGTATAACGTATAACGTACAACGTTTAACGTATAACGTATAACGTATAACGTATAACGTATAACGTATAACGTATAACGTATAACGTATAACGTACAACGTTTAACGTATAACGTATAACGTAGAACGTATAACGTATAACGTATAACGTATAACGTATGACGTATAACTTATAACGTACAACGTTTAACGTATAATGTATAACGTAGAACGTATAACGTACAACGTATAACGTATAACGTACAACGTATAACGTATAACGTATATCCTATAACGCATAACGTATAACGTATAACGTATAACGTATAACGTATAACGTATAACGTATAACGTATAACGTATAACGTATAACGTATAACGTATAACGTACTACGTATAACGTATAACGTATAACGTATAACGTATAGCGTATAACGTATAACGTATAACGTCTAACGTCCAACGTATAACGTATAACGTACAACATATAACGTATAACGTACAACGTTTAACGTATACCGTATAACGAATAACGTATAACGTATATCGCATGACGTATAACATATAACGTATAACGTATAGCGTATAACGTATAAAGTATAACGTATAACGTATAACGTACAACGTCTAACGTATAACGTATAACGTATAACGTACAACGTATAACGTATAACGTACAACGTATAACGCATAACGTATAACGTATAACGTATAACGTATAACGTATGACGTATAACGTATAACGTATAACGTATAACGCATAACGTATAACGTATAACGTACAACGTATAACGTATAACGTATAACGTATAACGTATAACGTATAACGTATAACGTATAACGTATAACGTACAACGTATAACGTATAACGTATATCCTATAACGCATAACGTATAACGTATAACGTATAACGTATAACGTATAACGTATAGCGTATAACGTATATCGTATACGTATAACATATAACGTATAACGTATAACGTATAACGTATAACGTATAACGTATAACGTATAACGTATAACGTATAACGTATAACGTATAACGTATAACGTATAACGTATAACGTATAACGTATAACGTATTACGTATAACGTATAACGTATAACGTATAACGTATAACGTATAACGTATAACGTATAACGTATAACGTATAACGTATAGCGTATAACGTATAACGTATAACGATTAACGTAAAACGTATGACGTATTACATATTACGTATAACGTATAACGTATAACGTATAACGTATAACGTATAACGTATAATGTATAACGTATAACGTATAACGTATAACGTATAACGTATAACGTATAACGTATAACGTATAACGTATAACGCATAACGTATAACGTATAACGTATAACGTATAACGTATAACGTATAACGTATAACGTAAAACGTATAACGTATAACGTACAACGTTTAACGTATAACGTATAACGTAGAACGTATAACGTATAACGTATAACGTATAACGTATGACGTATAACGTATAACGTACAACGTTTAACGTATAACGTATAACGCAGAACGTATAACGTACAACGTATAACGTATAACGTACAACGTATAACGTATAACGTATATCCTATAACGCATAACGTATAACGTATAACGTATAACGTACAACGTATAACGCATAACGTACAACGTTTAACGTATACCGTATAACGAATAACGTATAACGTATATCGCATGACGTATAACATATAACGTATAACGTATAGCGTATAACGTATAAAGTATAACGTATAACGTATAACGTACAACGTCTAACGTATAACGTATAACGTATAACGTACAACGTATAACGTATAACGTACAACGTATAACGTATAACGTATAACGTATAACGTATAACGTATAACGTATGACGTATAACGTATAACGTATAACGCATAACGTATAACGTATAACGTACAACGTATAACGTATAACGTATAACGTATAACGTATAACGTATAACGTATAACGTATAACGTATAACGTACAACGTATAACGTATAACGTATATCCTATAACGCATAACGTATAACGTATAACGTATAACGTATAACGTATAACGTATAACGTATAACGTATAACGTATAACGTATAACGTATAACGTATAACTTATAACGTATAACGTATTACGTATAACGTATAACGTATAACGTATAACGTATAACGTATAACGTATAACGTATAACGTATAACGTATAACGTATAACGTATAGCGTATAACGTATAACGTATAACGATTAACGTAAAACGTATGACGTATTACATATTACGTATAACGTATAACGTATAACGTATAACGTATAACGTATAACGTATAACGTATAACGTATAACGTATAACGTATAACGTATAACGTATAACGTATAACGTATAACGTATAACGTATAACGCATAACGTATAACGTATAACGTATAACGTATAACGTATAACGTATAACGTATAACGTAAAACGTATAACGTATAACGTACAACGTTTAACGTATAACGTATAACGTAGAACGTATAACGTATAACGTATAACGTATAACGTATGACGTATAACGTATAACGTACAACGTTTAACGTATAACGTATAACGTAGAACGTATAACGTACAACGTATAACGTATAACGTACAACGTATAACGTATAACGTATATCCTATAACGCATAACGTATAACGTATACCGTATAACGTATAACGTATAACGTATAACGTATAACGTATAACGTATAACGCATAACGTATAACGCATAACGTATAACGTATAACGTATAACGTATAACGTATAACGTATAACGTATAACGTATAACGTATAACGTATAACGTATAACGTATAACGTATAACGTATAACGTATAACGTATAACGTATAACGTATAACGTATAACGTATAACGTATAACATATAACGTATAACGTATAACGTATAACGTATAACGTATAACGTATAACGTATAACGTATAACGTATAACGTATAACGTATAGCGTATAACGTATAACGTATAACGTATAACGATTAACGTAAAACGTATGACGTATTACATATTACGTATAACGTATAACGTATAACGTATAACGCATAACGTATATCCTATAACGCATAACGTATAACGTATAACGTATAACGTATAACGTATAACGTATAACGTATAACGTATAACGTATAACGTATAACGTATAACGTATAACGTATAACGTATAACGTATAACGTATAACGTATAACGTATGTCGTATAACGTATAACGTATAACGTATAACGTATAACGTATAACGTATAACGTATAACGTATAACGTATAACGTATAACGTATAACGTATAACGTATAACGTATAACGTATAATGTATAACGTATAACGTATAACGTATTACGTATAACGTATAACGTGTAACGTATAACGTATAACGTATAACGTATATCCTATAACGCATAACGTATAACGTATAACGTATAACGCATAACGTATAACGCATAACGTATAACGCATAACGTATAACGCATAACGTATAACGTATAACGTATAACGTATAACGTATAACGTATAACGTATAACGTATAACGTATAACGTATAACGTATAACGTATAACGTATAACGTATAACGTATAACGTATAACGTATAACGTATAACGTATAACGTATAACGTATAACGTATGTCGTATAACGTATAACGTATAACGTATAACGTATAACGTATAACGTATAACGTATAATGTATAACGTATAACGTATAACGTATAACGTATAACGTATAACGTATAACGTATAACGTATAACGTATAACGTATGTCGTATAACGTATAACGTATAACGCATAACGTATAACGTATAACGTATAACGTATAACGTATAATGTATAACGTATAACGTATAACGTATAACGTATAACGTATAACGTATAACGTATAATATAACGTATAACGTATAACGTATAACGTATAACGTATAACGTAAAACGTATAACGTATAACGTATAACGTATAACGTATATCGTATAGCGTATAACGTATAACGTATAACGTATAACGTCCAACGTATAACGTATAACGTATAATGTATAACGTATAACGTACAACGTATAACGTATAACGTATATCCTATAACGCATAACGTATAACGTATAACGTATAACGTATAACGTATAACGTATAACGTATAACGTATAACGTATAACGTATAACGTATAACGTATAACGTATAACGTATAACGTATAACGTATGTCGTATAACGTATAACGTATAACGTATAACGTATAACGTATAACGTATAACGTATAACGTATAATGTATAACGTATAACGTATAACGTATAACGTATAACGTATAACGTATAATATAACGTATAACGTATAACGTATAACGTATAACGTATAACGTATAACGTATAACGTATAACGTATAACGTATAACGTATAACGTATAACGTATAACGTATAACGTATAACGTATAACGTATAACGTATAACGTATAACGTATAACGTATAACGTATAACGTATAACGTATAACGTATAACGTATAACGTATAACGTATAACGTATAACGTATAACGTATAACGTATAACGTATAACGTATAACGTATGTCGTATAACGTATAACGTATAACGTATAACGTATAACGTATAACGTATAACGTATAACGTATAACGTATAACGTATAACGTATGTCGTATAACGTATAACGTATAACGTATAACGTATAACGTATAACGTATAACGTATAACGTATAACGTATAACGCATAACGTATATCCTATAACGCATAACGTATAACGTATAACGTATAACGTATAACGTATAACGTATAACGTATAACGTATAACGTATAACGTATAACGTATAACGTATAACGTATAACGTATAACGTATAACGTATAACGTATAACGTATAACGTATAACGTATAGCGTATAACGTATAACGTATAACGATTAACGTAAAACGTATGACGTATTACATATTACGTATAACGTATAACGTATAACGTATAACGCATAACGTATATCCTATAACGCATAACGTATAACGTATAACGTATAACGTATAACGTATAACGTATAACGTATAACGTATAACGTATAACGTATAACGTATAACGTATAACGTATAACGTATAACGTATGTCGTATAACGTATAACGTATAACGTATAACGTATAACGTATAACGTATAACGTATAATGTATAACGTATAACGTATAACGTATAACGTATAACGTATAACGTATAACGTATAACGTATAATATAACGTATAACGTATAACGTATAACGTATAACGTATAACGTAAAACGTATAACGTATAACGTATAACGTATAACGTATAACGTATAGCGTATAACGTATAACGTATAACGTAAAACGTCCAACGTATAACGTATAACGTATAACGTATAATGTATAACGTATAACGTACAACGTATAACGTATAACGTATATCCTATAACGCATAACGTATAACGTATAACGTATAACGTATAACGTATAACGTATAACGTATAACGTATAACGTATAACGTATAACGTATAACGTATAACGTATAACGTATAACGTATAACGTATAACGTATAACGTATAACGTATAACGTATGTCGTATAACGTATAACGTATAACGTATAACGTATAACGTATAATGTATAACGTATAATGTATAACGTATAACGTATAACGTATAACGTATAACGTATAACGTATAACGTATAACGTATAACGTATATCCTATAACGCATAACGTATAACGTATAACGTATAACGTATAACGTATAACGTATAACGTATAACGTATAACGTATAACGTATAACGTATAACGTATAACGTATAACGTATGTCGTATAACGTATAACGCATAACGTATAACGCATAACGTGTAACGCATAACGTGTAACGTATAACGTATAACGTATAACGTATAACGTATAACGTATAACGTATAACGTATAACGTATAACGTATAACGTATAACGTATAACGTACAACGTATAACGTATAACGTATATCCTATAACGCATAACGTATAACGTATAACGTATAACGTATAACGTATAACGCATAACGTATAACGCATAACGTATAACGCATAACGTGTAACGTATAACGTATAACGTATAACGTATAACGTATAACGTATAACGTATAACGTATAACGTATAACGTATAACGTATAACGTATAACGTATAACGTATAACGTATAACGTATAACGTATAACGTATAACGTATAACGTATAACGTATAACGTATAACGTATAACGTATAACGTATAGCGTATAACGTATAACGTATAACGATTAACGTAAAACGTATGACGTATTACATATTACGTATAACGTATAACGTATAACGTATAACGCATAACGTATATCCTATAACGCATAACGTATAACGTATAACGTATAACGTATAACGTATAACGTATAACGTATAACGTATAACGTATAACGTATAACGTATAACGTATAACGTATAACGTATAACGTATAACGTATAACGTATAACGTATAACGTATGTCGTATAACGTATAACGTATAACGTATAACGTATAACGTATAACGTATAACGTATAACGTATAACGTATAACGTATAACGTATAACGTATGTCGTATAACGTATAACGTATAACGTATAACGTATAACGTATAACGTATAACGCATAACGTATATCCTATAACGCATAACGTATAACGCATAACGTATAACGTATAACGTATAACGTATAACGTATAACGTATAACGTATAACGTATAACGTATAACGTATAACGTATAACGTATAACGTATAACGTATAACGTATAACGTATAACGTATAGCGTATAACGTATAACGTATAACGATTAACGTAAAACGTATGACGTATTACATATTACGTATAACGTATAACGTATAACGTATAACGTATAACGTATAACGTATATCGTATAGCGTATAACGTATAACGTATAACGTAAAACGTCCAACGTATAACGTATAACGTATAATGTATAACGTATAACGTACAACGTATAACGTATAACGTATATCCTATAACGCATAACGTATAACGTATAACGTATAACGTATAACGTATAACGTATAACGTATAACGTATAACGTATAACGTATAACGTATAACGTATAACGTATAACGTATGTCGTATAACGTATAACGTATAACGTATAACGTATAACGTATAACGTATAACGTATAATGTATAACGTATAACGTATAACGTATAACGTATAACGTATAACGTATAACGTATAACGTATAACGTATAACGTATAACGCATAACGTATATCCTATAACGCATAACGTATAACGCATAACGTATAACGTATAACGTATAACGTATAACGTATAACGTATAACGTATAACGTATAACGTATAACGTATAACGTATAACGTATAACGTATAACGTATAGCGTATAACGTATAACGTATAACGATTAACGTAAAACGTATGACGTATTACATATTACGTATAACGTATAACGTATAACGTATAACGTATAACGTATAACGTATAACGTATAACGTATAACGTATAACGTATAACGTATAACGTATAACGTATAACGTATAACGTATAACGTATAACGTATAACGTATAACGTATAACGTATAACGTATGTCGTATAACGTATAACGTATAACGTATAACGTATAACGTATAACGTATAACGTATAACGTATAACGTATAACGCATAACGTATATCCTATAACGCATAACGTATAACGCATAACGTATAACGTATAACGTATAACGTATAACGTATAACGTATAACGTATAACGTATAACGTATAACGTATAACGTATAACGTATAACGTATAACGTATAACGTATAACGTATAACGTATAGCGTATAACGTATAACGTATAACGATTAACGTAAAACGTATGACGTATTACATATTACGTATAACGTGTAACGTATAACGTATAACGCATAACGTATATCCTATAACGCATAACGTATAACGTATAACGTATAACGTATAACGTATAACGTATAACGTATAACGTATAACGTATAACGTATAACGTATAACGTATAACGTATAACGTATAACGTATAACGTATGTCGTATAACGTATAACGTATAACGTATAACGTATAACGTATAACGTATAACGTATAATGTATAACGTATAACGTATAACGTATAACGTATAACGTATAACGTATAACGTATAACGTATAATATAACGTATAACGTATAACGTATAACGTATAACGTATAACGTAAAACGTATAACGTATAACGTATAACGTATAACGTATAACGTATAGCGTATAACGTATAACGTATAACGTAAAACGTCCAACGTATAACGTATAACGTATAATGTATAACGTATAACGTACAACGTATAACGTATAACGTATATCCTATAACGCATAACGTATAACGTATAACGTATAACGTATAACGTATAACGTATAACGTATAACGTATAACGTATAACGTATAACGTATAACGTATAACGTATAACGTATAACGTATGTCGTATAACGTATAACGTATAACGTATAACGTATAACGTATAACGTATAACGTATAATGTATAACGTATAACGTATAACGTATAACGTATAACGTATAACGTATAACGTATAACGTATAACGTATAACGTATAACGTATATCCTATAACGCATAACGTATAACGTATAACGTATAACGTATAACGTATAACGCATAACGTATAACGCATAACGTATAACGCAAAACGTATAACGTATAACGTATAACGTATAACGTATAACGTATAACGTATAACGTATAACGTATAACGTATAACGTATAACGTATAACGTATAACGTATAACGTATAACGTATAACGTATAACGTATAACGTATAACGTATAACGTATAACGTATAACGTATAGCGTGTAACGTATAACGTATAACGTATAACGTATAACGTATAACGTATAACGTATAACGTATAACGTATAACGTATAACGTATAACGTATAACGTATAACGTATAACGTATAACGTATAACGTATAACGTATAACGTATAACGTATAACGTATAACGTATAACGTATGTCGTATAACGTATAACGTATAACGTATAACGTATAACGTATAACGTATAACGTATAACGTATAACGTATAACGTATAACGTATAACGTATAACGTATAACGTATAACGTACAACGTATAACGTATAACGTATAACGTATAACGTATATCCTATAACGCATAACGTATAACGTATAACGTATAACGTATAACGTATAACGTATAACGTATAACGTATAACGTATAACGTATAACGTATAACGTATAACGTATAACGTATAACGTATAACGTATAACGTATAACGTATAACGTATAACGTATAACGTATAACGTATAACGTATAACGTATAACGTATAACGTATAACGTATAACGTATAACGTATAACGTATAACGTATAACGTATAACGTATAACGTATAACGTATAGCGTATAACGTATAACGTATAACGATTAACGTAAAACGTATGACGTATTACATATTACGTATAACGTATAACGTATAACGTATAACGCATAACGTATATCCTATAACGCATTACGTATAACGTATAACGTATAACGTATAACGTATAACGTATAACGTATAACGTATAACGTATAACGTATAACGTATAACGTATAACGTATAACGTATAACGTATAACGTATAACGTATAGCGTATAACGTATAACGTATAACGATTAACGTAAAACGTATGACGTATTACATATTACGTATAACGTATAACGTATAACGTATAACGTATAACGTATAACGTATATCGTATAGCGTATAACGTATAACGTATAACGTAAAACGTCCAACGTATAACGTATAACGTATAATGTATAACGTATAACGTACAACGTATAACGTATAACGTATATCCTATAACGCATAACGTATAACGTATAACGTATAACGTATAACGTATAACGTATAACGTATAACGTATAACGTATAACGTATAACGTATAACGTATAACGTATAACGTATGTCGTATAACGTATAACGTATAACGTATAACGTATAACGTATAACGTATAACGTATAATGTATAACGTATAACGTATAACGTATAACGTATAACGTATAACGTATAACGTATAACGTATAACGTATAACGTATAACGCATAACGTATATCCTATAACGCATAACGTATAACGCATAACGTATAACGTATAACGTATAACGTATAACGTATAACGTATAACGTATAACGTATAACGTATAACGTATAACGTATAACGTATAACGTATAACGTATAGCGTATAACGTATAACGTATAACGATTAACGTAAAACGTATGACGTATTACATATTACGTATAACGTATAACGTATAACGTATAACGTATAACGTATAACGTATAACGTATAACGTATAACGTATAACGTATAACGTATAACGTATAACGTATAACGTATAACGTATAACGTATAACGTATAACGTATAACGTATAACGTATAACGTATGTCGTATAACGTATAACGTATAACGTATAACGTATAACGTATAACGTATAACGTATAACGTATAACGTATAACGCATAACGTATATCCTATAACGCATAACGTATAACGCATAACGTATAACGTATAACGTATAACGTATAACGTATAACGTATAACGTATAACGTATAACGTATAACGTATAACGTATAACGTATAACGTATAACGTATAACGTATAACGTATAACGTATAGCGTATAACGTATAACGTATAACGATTAACGTAAAACGTATGACGTATTACATATTACGTATAACGTGTAACGTATAACGTATAACGCATAACGTATATCCTATAACGCATAACGTATAACGTATAACGTATAACGTATAACGTATAACGTATAACGTATAACGTATAACGTATAACGTATAACGTATAACGTATAACGTATAACGTATAACGTATAACGTATGTCGTATAACGTATAACGTATAACGTATAACGTATAACGTATAACGTATAACGTATAATGTATAACGTATAACGTATAACGTATAACGTATAACGTATAACGTATAACGTATAACGTATAATATAACGTATAACGTATAACGTATAACGTATAACGTATAACGTAAAACGTATAACGTATAACGTATAACGTATAACGTATAACGTATAGCGTATAACGTATAACGTATAACGTAAAACGTCCAACGTATAACGTATAACGTATAATGTATAACGTATAACGTACAACGTATAACGTATAACGTATATCCTATAACGCATAACGTATAACGTATAACGTATAACGTATAATGTATAACGTATAACGTACAACGTATAACGTATAACGTATATCCTATAACGCATAACGTATATCGTATAACGTATAACGTATAACGTATAACGTATAACGTATAACGTATAACGTATAACGTATAACGTATAACGTATAACGTATAACGTATGTCGTATAACGTATAACGTATAACGTATAACGTATAACGTATAACGTATAACGTATAATGTATAACGTATAACGTATAACGTATAACGTATAACGTATAACGTATAACGTATAACGTATAACGTATAACGTATAACGCATAACGTATATCCTATAACGCATAACGTATAACGCATAACGTATAACGTATAACGTATAACGTATAACGTATAACGTATAACGTATAACGTATAACGTATAACGTATAACGTATAACGTATAACGTATAACGTATAGCGTATAACGTATAACGTATAACGATTAACGTAAAACGTATGACGTATTACATATTACGTATAACGTATAACGTATAACGTATAACGTATAACGTATAACGTATAACGTATAACGTATAACGTATAACGTATAACGTATAACGTATAACGTATAACGTATAACGTATAACGTATAACGTATAACGTATAACGTATAACGTATAACGTATGTCGTATAACGTATAACGTATAACGTATAACGTATAACGTATAACGTATAACGTATAACGTATAACGTATAACGCATAACGTATATCCTATAACGCATAACGTATAACGCATAACGTATAACGTATAACGTATAACGTATAACGTATAACGTATAACGTATAACGTATAACGTATAACGTATAACGTATAACGTATAACGTATAACGTATAACGTATAACGTATAACGTATAGCGTATAACGTATAACGTATAACGATTAACGTAAAACGTATGACGTATTACATATTACGTATAACGTGTAACGTATAACGTATAACGCATAACGTATATCCTATAACGCATAACGTATAACGTATAACGTATAACGTATAACGTATAACGTATAACGTATAACGTATAACGTATAACTAACGTATAACGTATAACGTATAACGTATAACGTATAACGTATAACGTATGTCGTATAACGTATAACGTATAACGTATAACGTATAACGTATAACGTATAACGTATAATGTATAACGTATAACGTATAACGTATAACGTATAACGTATAACGTATAACGTATAACGTATAATATAACGTATAACGTATAACGTATAACGTATAACGTATAACGTAAAACGTATAACGTATAACGTATAACGTATAACGTATAACGTATAGCGTATAACGTATAACGTATAACGTAAAACGTCCAACGTATAACGTATAACGTATAATGTATAACGTATAACGTACAACGTATAACGTATAACGTATATCCTATAACGCATAACGTATAACGTATAACGTATAACGTATAACGTATAACGTATAACGTATAACGTATAACGTATAACGTATAACGTATAACGTATAACGTATAACGTATAACGTATGTCGTATAACGTATAACGTATAACGTATAACGTATAACGTATAACGTATAACGTATAATGTATAACGTATAACGTATAACGTATAACGTATAACGTATAACGTATAACGTATAACGTATAACGTATAACGTATAACGTATATCCTATAACGCATAACGTATAACGTATAACGTATAACGTATAACGTATAACGCATAACGTATAACGCATAACGTATAACGCAAAACGTATAACGTATAACGTATAACGTATAACGTATAACGTATAACGTATAACGTATAACGTATAACGTATAACGTATAACGTATAACGTATAACGTATAACGTATAACGTATAACGTATAACGTATAACGTATAACGTATAACGTATAACGTGTAACGTATAGCGTGTAACGTATAACGTATAACGTATAACGTATAACGTATAACGTATAACGTATAACGTATAACGTATAACGTATAACGTATAACGTATAACGTATAACGTATAACGTATAACGTATAACGTATAACGTATAACGTATAACGTATAACGTATGTCGTATAACGTATAACGTATAACGTATAACGTATAACGTATAACGTATAACGTATAACGTATAACGTATAACGTATAACGTATAACGTATAACGTATAACGTATAACGTACAACGTATAACGTATAACGTATAACGTATAACGTATATCCTATAACGCATAACGTATAACGTATAACGTATAACGTATAACGTATAACGTATAACGTATAACGACGTATAACGTATAACGTATAACGTATAACGTATAACGTATAACGTATAACGTATAACGTATAACGTATAACGTATAACGTATAACGTATAACGTATAACGTATAACGTATAACGTATAACGTATAACGTATAACGTATAACGTATAACGTATAACGTATAACGTATAACGTATAACGTATAACGTATAGCGTATAACGTATAACGTATAACGATTAACGTAAAACGTATGACGTATTACATATTACGTATAACGTATAACGTATAACGTATAACGCATAACGTATATCCTATAACGCATTACGTATAACGTATAACGTATAACGTATAACGTATAACGTATAACGTATAACGTATAGCGTATAACGTATAACGTATAACGATTAACGTAAAACGTATGACGTATTACATATTACGTATAACGTATAACGTATAACGTATAACGTATAACGTATAACGTATAACGTATAACGTATAACGTATAACGTATAACGTATAACGTATAACGTATAACGTATAACGTATAACGTATAACGTATAACGTATAACGTATAACGTATAACGTATAACGTATGTCGTATAACGTATAACGTATAACGTATAACGTATAACGTATAACGTATAACGTATAACGTATAACGTATAACGCATAACGTATATCCTATAACGCATAACGTATAACGCATAACGTATAACGTATAACGTATAACGTATAACGTATAACGTATAACGTATAACGTATAACGTATAACGTATAACGTATAACGTATAACGTATAACGTATAACGTATAACGTATAACGTATAGCGTATAACGTATAACGTATAACGATTAACGTAAAACGTATGACGTATTACATATTACGTATAACGTGTAACGTATAACGTATAACGCATAACGTATATCCTATAACGCATAACGTATAACGTATAACGTATAACGTATAACGTATAACGTATAACGTATAACGTATAACGTATAACGTATAACGTATAACGTATAACGTATAACGTATAACGTATAACGTATGTCGTATAACGTATAACGTATAACGTATAACGTATAACGTATAACGTATAACGTATAATGTATAACGTATAACGTATAACGTATAACGTATAACGTATAACGTATAACGTATAACGTATAATATAACGTATAACGTATAACGTATAACGTATAACGTATAACGTAAAACGTATAACGTATAACGTATAACGTATAACGTATAACGTATAGCGTATAACGTATAACGTATAACGTAAAACGTCCAACGTATAACGTATAACGTATAATGTATAACGTATAACGTACAACGTATAACGTATAACGTATATCCTATAACGCATAACGTATAACGTATAACGTATAACGTATAACGTATAACGTATAACGTATAACGTATAACGTATAACGTATAACGTATAACGTATAACGTATAACGTATGTCGTATAACGTATAACGTATAACGTATAACGTATAACGTATAACGTATAACGTATAATGTATAACGTATAACGTATAACGTATAACGTATAACGTATAACGTATAACGTATAACGTATAACGTATAACGTATAACGTATATCCTATAACGCATAACGTATAACGTATAACGTATAACGTATAACGTATAACGCATAACGTATAACGCATAACGTATAACGCAAAACGTATAACGTATAACGTATAACGTATAACGTATAACGTATAACGTATAACGTATAACGTATAACGTATAACGTATAACGTATAACGTATAACGTATAACGTATAACGTATAACGTATAACGTATAACGTATAACGTATAACGTATAACGTATAACGTATAGCGTGTAACGTATAACGTATAACGTATAACGTATAACGTATAACGTATAACGTATAACGTATAACGTATAACGTATAACGTATAACGTATAACGTATAACGTATAACGTATAACGTATAATGTATAACGTATAACGTACAACGTATAACGTATAACGTATATCCTATAACACATAACGTATAATGTATAACGTATAATATAACGTATAACGTATAACGTATAACGTATAACGTATAACGTATAACGTATAACGTATAACGTATAACGTATAACGTATAACGTATAACGTATAACGTATAACGTATAACGTATAACGTATAACGTATAACGTATAACGTATAACGTATAACGTACAACGTATAACGTATAACGTATAACGTATAACGTATAACGTATAGCGTATAACGTATAACGTATAACGTATAACGTCCAACGTATAACGTATAACGTATAGCGTATAACGTATAACGTACAACGTATAACGTATGACGTATATCCTACAACGCATAACGTATAACGTATAACGTATAACGTATAACGTATAACGTATAACGTATAACGTATAACGTATAACGTATAACGTATATCGTATAACGTATAACGTATAACGTATAACGTATAACGTATAACGTATAACGTACAACGTATAACGTATAACTTATATCCTATAACGCATAACGTATAACGTATAACGTATAACGTATAACGTATAACGTATAACGTATAACGTATAACGTATAACGTATAACGTATAACGTATAACGTATAACGTATAACGTATAACGTATAACGTATAACGTATAACGTATAACGTATAACGTATAACGTATAACGTATAACGTATAACGTATAACGTATAAAGTATAACGTATAGCGTGTAACGTATAACGTATAACGATTAACGTAAAACGTATGACGTATTACATATTACGTATAACGTATAACGTATAACGTATAACGTATAACGTATAACGTATAACGTACAACGTTTAACGTATAATGTATAACGTATAACGTATAATGTATAACGTATAACGTACAACGTATAACGTATAACGTATATCCTATAACACATAACGTATAATGTATAACGTATAATATAACGTATAACGTATAACGTATATCGTATGACGGATCACGTATAACGTATAACGTACATCGTTTAACGTATAACGTATAACGTAGAACGTATAACGTACAACGTATAACGTATAACGTATAACGTATAACGTATAACGTATAACGTATAACGTATAACGCATAACGTATAACGTATAACGTATAACGTATAACGTATAATGTATAACGTACAACGTTTAACGTATAACGTATAACGTAGAACGTATAACGTATAACGTATAACGTATGACGGATCACGTATAACGTATAACGTACATCGTTTAACGTATAACGTATAACGTAGAACGTATAACGTACAACGTATAACGTAGAACGTATAACGTATAACGTATAACGTATAACGTATAGCGTATAACGTATAACGTACAACGTTTAACGTATAACGTATAACGTAGAACGTATAACGTACAACGTATAACGTATAACGTACAACGTATAACGTATAACGTATATCCTATAACGCATAACGTATAACGTATAACGTATAACGTATAACGTATAACGTATAATGTATAACGTATAACGTATAACGTATAACGCATAACGTATAACGTATAACGTATAACGTATAACGTATAACGTATAACGTATAACGTACAACGTTTAACATATAACGTACAACGTAGAACGTATAACGTGTAACGTATAACGTATAACGGATCACGTATAACGTATAACGTACATCGTTTAACGTATAACGTATAACGTAGAACGTATAACGTACAACGTATAACGTATAACGTACAACGTATAACGTATAACGTATATCCTATAACGCATAACGTATAACGTATAACGTATAACATATAACGTATAACGTATAACGTATAACGTATAACGTATAACGTATAACGTATAACGTATCACGTATGTCGTATATAGTATAACGTATAACGTATTACGTATAACGTATAACGTACAACGTTTAACGTATAACGTATAACGTAGAACGTATAACGTATAACGTATAACGTATAACGTATAACGTATAACGTATGACGTATAACGTATAACGTATAACGTATAACGTATAACGTATAACGTATAACGTATAGCGTATAACGTATAACGTATAACGATTAACGTAAAACGTATGACGTATTACATATTACGTATAACGTATAACGTATAACGTATAACGTATAACGTATAACGTATAACGTATAACGTATAACGTATAACGTATAACGTATAACGTATAACGTATAACGTACAACGTATAACGTATAACGTACAACGTATAACGTATAACGTATATCCTATAACGCATAACGTATAACGTATAACGTATAACGTATAACGTATAACGTATAACGTACAACGTTTAACGTATAACGTATAACGAAGAACGTATAACGTATAACGTACAACGTATAACGTATAACGTATATCCTATAACGCATAACGTATAACGTATAACGTATAACGTATAACGTATAACGTATAACGTATAACGTATAACGTATAACGTATAACGCATAACGTATAACGCATAACGTATAACGTATAACGTATAACGTATAACGTATAACGTATAACGTATAACGTATAACGCATAACGTATAACGTATAACGTATAACGTATAACGTATAACGTATAACGTATAACGTAAAACGTATAACGTATAACGTACAACGTTTAACGTATAACGTATAACGTAGAACGTATAACGTATAACGTATAACGTATAACGTATGACGTATAACGTATAACGTACAACGTTTAACGTATAACGTATAACGTAGAACGTATAACGTACAACGTATAACGTATAACGTACAACGTAGAACGTATAACGTATATCCTATAACGCATAACGTATAACGTATAACGTATAACGTATAACGTATAACGTATAACGTATAACGTATAACGTATAACGTATAACGCATAACGTATAACGCATAACGTATAACGTATAACGTATAACGTATAACGTATAACGTATAACGTATAACGTATAACGTATAACGTATAACGTATAACGTATAACGTATAACGTATAACGTATAACGTATAACGTATAACGTATAACGTATAACGTATAACGTATAACGTATAACGTATAACGTATAACGTATAACGTATAACGTATAACGTATAACGTATAACGTATAACGTATAACGTATAGCGTATAACGTATAACGTATAACGTATAACGATTAACGTAAAACGTATGACGTATTACATATTACGTATAACGTATAACGTATAACGTATAACGCATAACGTATATCCTATAACGCATAACGTATAACGTATAACGTATAACGTATAACGTATAACGTATAACGTATAACGTATAACGTATAACGTATAACGTATAACGTATAACGTATAACGTATAACGTATAACGTATAACGTATAACGTATAACGTATGTCGTATAACGTATAACGTATAACGTATAACGTATAACGTATAACGTATAACGTATAACGTATAATGTATAACGTATAACGTATAACGTATAACGTATAACGTATAACGTATAACGTATAATATAACGTATAACGTATAACGTATAACGTATAACGTATAACGTATAACGTAAAACGTATAACGTATAACGTATAACGTATAACGTATATCGTATAGCGTATAACGTATAACGTATAACGTATAACGTCCAACGTATAACGTATAACGTATAATGTATAACGTATAACGTACAACGTATAACGTATAACGTATATCCTATAACGCATAACGTATAACGTATAACGTATAACGTATAACGTATAACGTATAACGTATAACGTATAACGTATAACGTATAACGTATAACGTATAACGTATGTCGTATAACGTATAACGTATAACGTATAACGTATAACGTATAACGTATAACGTATAATGTATAACGTATAACGTATAACGTATAACGTATAACGTATAACGTATAACGTATAACGTATAACGTATGTCGTATAACGTATAACGTATAACGCATAACGTATAACGTATAACGTATAACGTATAACGTATAATGTATAACGTATAACGTATAACGTATAACGTATAACGTATAACGTATAACGTATAATATAACGTATAACGTATAACGTATAACGTATAACGTATAACGTATAACGTAAAACGTATAACGTATAACGTATAACGTATAACGTATATCGTATAGCGTATAACGTATAACGTATAACGTATAACGTCCAACGTATAACGTATAACGTATAATGTATAACGTATAACGTACAACGTATAACGTATAACGTATATCCTATAACGCATAACGTATAACGTATAACGTATAACGTATAACGTTTATCGTATAACGTATAACGTAGAACGTATAACGTACAACGTATAACGTATAACGTACAACGTATAACGTATAACGTATATACTATAACGCATAACGTATAACGTATAACGTATAACGTATAACGTATAACGTATAACGTATAACGTATAACGTATAACGTATAACGTATAACGTATAACGCATAACGTATAACGTATAACGTATAACGTACAACGTTTAACGTATAACGTATAACGTAGAACGTATAACGTATAACGTATAACGTATAACGTATGACGTATAACGTATAACGTACAACGTTTAACGTATAACGTATAACGTATAACGTACAACGTATAACGTATAACGTATATCCTATAACGCTTAACGTATAACGTATAACGTATAACGTATAACGTATAACGTATAACGTATAACGTATAACGTATAACGTATAACGTATAACGTATAACGTATAACGTATAACGTATAACGTATAACGTATAACGTAGAACGTATAACGTACAACGTAGAACGTATAACCTATAACGTATAACCTATAACGTATGACGTATAACGTATAACGTACAACGTTTAACGTATAACGTATAACGTAGAACGTATAACGTACAACGTATAACGTATAACGTACAACGCTTAACGTATAACGTATAACGTAGAACGTATAACGTATAACGTATAACGTATGACGGATCACGTATAACGTATAACGTACATCGTTTAACGTATAACGTATAACGTAGAACGTATAACGTACAACGTATAACGTATAACGTATAACGTATAACGTATAACGTATAACGTATAACGTATAACGCATAACGTATAACGTATAACGTATAACGTATAACGTATAATGTATAACGTACAACGTTTAACGTATAACGTATAACGTAGAACGTATAACGTATAACGTATAACGTATGACGGATCACGTAGAACGTATAACGTACATCGTTTAACGTATAACGTATAACGTAGAACGTATAACGTACAACGTATAACGTAGAACGTATAACGTATAACGTATAACGTATAACGTATAGCGTATAACGTATAACGTACAACGTTTAACGTATAACGTATAACGTAGAACGTATAACGTACAACGTATAACGTATAACGTACAACGTATAACGTATAACGTATATCCTATAACGCATAACGTATAACGTATAACGTATAACGTATAACGTATAACGTATAATGTATAACGTATAACGTATAACGTATAACGCATAACGTATAACGTATAACGTATAACGTATAACGTATAACGTATAACGTATAACGTACAACGTTTAACATATAACGTATAACGTAGAACGTATAACGTGTAACGTATAACGTATAACGGATCACGTATAACGTATAACGTACATCCTTTAACGTATAACGTATAACGTAGAACGTATAACGTACAACGTATAACGTATAACGTACAACGTATAACGTATAACGTATATCCTATAACGCATAACGTATAACGTATAACGTATAACATATAACGTATAACGTATAACGTATAACGTATAACGTATAACGTATAACGTATAACGTATCACGTATGTCGTATATAGTATAACGTATAACGTATTACGTATAACGTATAACGTACAACGTTTAACGTATAACGTATAACGTAGAACGTATAACGTATAACGTATAACGTATAACGTATAACGTATAACGTATAACGTATGACGTATAACGTATAACGTATAACGTATAACGTATAACGTATAACGTATAACGTATAACGTATAACGCATAACGTATAACGTATAACGTATAACGTATAACGTATAACGTATAACGTATAACGTATAACGTACAACGTTTAACGTATAACGTATAACGTAGAACGTATAACGTATAACGTATAACGTATAACGGATGACGTATAACGTATAACGTACAACGTTTAACGTATAACGTATAACGTATGTCGTATAACGTATAACGTATAACGTATAACGTATAACGTATAACGTATAACGTATAACGTATAACGTATAGCGTATAACGTATAACGTATAACGATTAACGTAAAACGTATGACGTATTACATATTACGTATAACGTATAACGTATAACGTATAACGTATAACGTATAACGTATAACGTATAACGTATAACGTATAACGTATAACGTATAACGTATAACGTATAACGTATAACGTATAACGTATAACGTATAACATATAACGTATAACGTATAACGTATAACGTATAACGTATAACGTATAACGTACAATGTTTAACGTATAACGTATAACGTAGAACGTATAACGTATAACGTATATCGTATAACGTATGACGCATAACGTATAACGTATGACGTATAACGTATAACGTATAACGTATAACGTATAACGTATAACGTATAACGTACAACGTATAACGTATAAC
Organism: Ptiloglossa arizonensis; assembly: GCF_051014685.1. Taxonomy (NCBI): domain Eukaryota; kingdom Metazoa; phylum Arthropoda; class Insecta; order Hymenoptera; family Colletidae; genus Ptiloglossa; species Ptiloglossa arizonensis. Next base: position 1,079,885 of record NW_027478447.1, on the reverse strand, counting down.
GTATAACGTATAACTTATATCCTATAACGCATAACGTATAACGTATAACTTATAACGTATAACGTGTAACGTATAACGTATAACGTATAACGTATAACGTATAACGTATAACGTATAACGTATAACGTATAACGTATAACGTATAACTTATAACGTATAACGTATAACGTATAACGTATAACGTACAACGTATAACGTATAACGTATAACGTATAACGTATAACGTATGTCGTATAACGTATAACGTATAACGTATAACGTATAACGTATAACGTATAACGTATAATGTATAACGCATAACGTATAACGTATAACGTATAACGTATAACGTATAACGTATAACGTACAACGTTTAACGTATAACGTATAACGTAGAACGTATAACGTATAACGTATAACGTATAACGTATGACGTATAACGTATAGCGTACAACGTTTAACGTATAATGTATAACGTAGAACGTATAACGTACAACGTATAACGTATAACGTACAACGTATAACGTATAACGTATATCCTATAACGCATAACGTATGACGTATAACGTATAACGTACAACGTTTAACGTATAACGTATAACGTATAACGTATAGCGTATAACGTATAATGTATAACGTATAACGTATAACGTATAACGTATAACGTATAACGTATAACGTATAACGTATAACGTATAACGTATAACGTATAACGTATAACGTATAACGTATAACGTATAACGTATAACGTATAACGTACATCGTTTAACGTATAACGTATAACGTAGAACGTATAACGTACAACGTATAACGTATAACGTACAACGTATAACGAATAACGTATATCCTATAACGCATAACGTATAACGTATAACGTATAACATATAACGTATAACGTATAACGTATAACGTATAACGTATAACGTATAACGTATAACGTATAACGTATAACGTATGTCGTATATAGTATAACGTATAACGTATTACGTATAACGTATAACGTACAACGTTTAACGTATAACGTATAACGTAGAACGTATAACGTATAACGTATAACGTATAACGTATAACGTATAACGTATGACGTATAACGTATAACGTATAACGTATAACGTATAACGTATAACGTATAACGTATAACGTATAACGTATAACGCATAACGTATAACGTATAACGTATAACGTATAACGTATAACGTATAACGTATAACGTATAACGTATAACGTACAACGTTTAACGTATAACGTATAACGTAGAACGTATAACGTATAACGTATAACGTATAACGGATGACGTATAACGTATAACGTACAACGTTTAACGTATAACGTATAACGTATGTCGTATAACGTATAACGTATAACGTATAACGTATAACGTATAACGTATAACGTATAACGTATAGCGTATAACGTATAACGTATAACGATTAACGTAAAACGTATGACGTATTACATATTACGTATAACGTATAACGTATAACGTATAACGTATAACGTATAACGTATAACGTATAACGTATAACGTATAATGTATAACGTATAACGTATAACGTATAACGTATAACATATAACGTATAACGTATAACGTATAACGTATAACGTATAACGTATAACGTACAATGTTTAACGTATAACGTATAACGTAGAACGTATAACGTATAACGTATATCGTATAACGTATGACGCATAACGTATAACGTATGACGTATAACGTATAACGTATAACGTATAACGTATAACGTATAACGTATAACGTACAACGTATAACGTATAACGTATAACGTATAACTTATATCCTATAACGCATAACGTATAACGTATAACTTATAACGCATAACGTGTAACGTATAACGTATAACGTATAACGTATAACGTATAACGTATAACGTATAACGTATAACGTATAACGTATAACTTATAACGTATAACGTATAACGTATAACGTATAACGTATAACGTACAACGTATAACGTATAACGTATAACGTATAACGTATAACGTATGCCGTATAACGTATAACGTATAACGTATAACGTATAACGTATAACGTATAACGTATAATGTATAACGCATAACGTATAACGTATAACGTATAACGTATAACGTATAACGTATAACGTACAACGTTTAACGTATAACGTATAACGTAGAACGTATTACGTATAACGTATAACGTATAACGTATGACGTATAACGTATAGCGTACAACGTTTAACGTATAATGTATAACGTAGAACGTATAACGTACAACGTATAACGTATAACGTACAACGTATAACGTATAACGTATATCCTATAACGCATAACGTATGACGTATAACGTATAACGTACAACGCTTAACGTATAACGTATAACGTATAACGTATAGCGTATAACGTATAATGTATAACGTATAACGTATAACGTATAACGTATAACGTATAACGTATAACGTATAACGTATAACGTATAACGTATAACGTATAACGTATAACGTATAACGTATAACGTATAACGTATAACGTATAACGTATAACGTATAACGTATAACGTATAACGTATAACGTATAACGTATAACGTACAACGTATAACGTATAACGTATAACGTATAACGTATATCCTATAACGCATAACGTATAACGTATAACGTATAACGTATAACGTATAACGTATAACGTATAACGTATAACATATAACGTATAACGTATAACGTATAACGTATAACGTATAACGTATAACGTATAACGTACAATGTTTATCGTATAACGTATAACGTAGAACGTAGAACGTATAACGTATATCGTATAACGTATGACGTATAACGTATAACGTATAACGTATAACGTATAACGTATAACGTATAACGTATAACGTATAACGTATAACGTACAACGTATAACGTATAACGTATATCCTATAACGCTTAACGTATAACGTATAACGTATAACGTATAACGTATAACGTATAACGTATAACGTATAACGTATAACGTATAACGTATAACGTATAACGTATAACGTATAACGTATAACGTATAACGTATAACGTAGAACGTATAACGTACAACGTAGAACGTATAACCTATAACGTATAACCTATAACGTATGACGTATAACGTATAACGTACAACGTTTAACGTATAACGTATAACGTAGAACGTATAACGTACAACGTATAACGTATAACGTACAACGCTTAACGTATAACGTATAACGTAGAACGTATAACGTATAACGTATAACGTATGACGGATCACGTATAACGTATAACGTACATCGTTTAACGTATAACGTATAACGTAGAACGTATAACGTACAACGTATAACGTATAACGTATAACGTATAACGTATAACGTATAACGTATAACGTATAACGCATAACGTATAACGTATAACGTATAACGTATAACGTATAATGTATAACGTACAACGTTTAACGTATAACGTATAACGTAGAACGTATAACGTATAACGTATAACGTATGACGGATCACGTAGAACGTATAACGTACATCGTTTAACGTATAACGTATAACGTAGAACGTATAACGTACAACGTATAACGTAGAACGTATAACGTATAACGTATAACGTATAACGTATAGCGTATAACGTATAACGTACAACGTTTAACGTATAACGTATAACGTAGAACGTATAACGTACAACGTATAACGTATAACGTACAACGTATAACGTATAACGTATATCCTATAACGCATAACGTATAACGTATAACGTATAACGTATAACGTATAACGTATAATGTATAACGTATAACGTATAACGTATAACGCATAACGTATAACGTATAACGTATAACGTATAACGTATAACGTATAACGTATAACGTACAACGTTTAACATATAACGTATAACGTAGAACGTATAACGTGTAACGTATAACGTATAACGGATCACGTATAACGTATAACGTACATCCTTTAACGTATAACGTATAACGTAGAACGTATAACGTACAACGTATAACGTATAACGTACAACGTATAACGTATAACGTATATCCTATAACGCATAACGTATAACGTATAACGTATAACATATAACGTATAACGTATAACGTATAACGTATAACGTATAACGTATAACGTATAACGTATCACGTATGTCGTATATAGTATAACGTATAACGTATTACGTATAACGTATAACGTACAACGTTTAACGTATAACGTATAACGTAGAACGTATAACGTATAACGTATAACGTATAACGTATAACGTATAACGTATAACGTATGACGTATAACGTATAACGTATAACGTATAACGTATAACGTATAACGTATAACGTATAACGTATAACGCATAACGTATAACGTATAACGTATAACGTATAACGTATAACGTATAACGTATAACGTATAACGTACAACGTTTAACGTATAACGTATAACGTAGAACGTATAACGTATAACGTATAACGTATAACGGATGACGTATAACGTATAACGTACAACGTTTAACGTATAACGTATAACGTATGTCGTATAACGTATAACGTATAACGTATAACGTATAACGTATAACGTATAACGTATAACGTATAACGTATAGCGTATAACGTATAACGTATAACGATTAACGTAAAACGTATGACGTATTACATATTACGTATAACGTATAACGTATAACGTATAACGTATAACGTATAACGTATAACGTATAACGTATAACGTATAACGTATAACGTATAACGTATAACGTATAACGTATAACGTATAACGTATAACGTATAACATATAACGTATAACGTATAACGTATAACGTATAACGTATAACGTATAACGTACAATGTTTAACGTATAACGTATAACGTAGAACGTATAACGTATAACGTATATCGTATAACGTATGACGCATAACGTATAACGTATGACGTATAACGTATAACGTATAACGTATAACGTATAACGTATAACGTATAACGTACAACGTATAACGTATAACGTATAACGTATAACTTATATCCTATAACGCATAACGTATAACGTATAACTTATAACGTATAACGTGTAACGTATAACGTATAACGTATAACGTATAACGTATAACGTATAACGTATAACGTATAACGTATAACGTATAACGTATAACTTATAACGTATAACGTATAACGTATAACGTATAACGTACAACGTATAACGTATAACGTATAACGTATAACGTATAACGTATGTCGTATAACGTATAACGTATAACGTATAACGTATAACGTATAACGTATAACGTATAATGTATAACGCATAACGTATAACGTATAACGTATAACGTATAACGTATAACGTATAACGTACAACGTTTAACGTATAACGTATAACGTAGAACGTATAACGTATAACGTATAACGTATAACGTATGACGTATAACGTATAGCGTACAACGTTTAACGTATAATGTATAACGTAGAACGTATAACGTACAACGTATAACGTATAACGTACAACGTATAACGTATAACGTATATCCTATAACGCATAACGTATGACGTATAACGTATAACGTACAACGTTTAACGTATAACGTATAACGTATAACGTATAGCGTATAACGTATAATGTATAACGTATAACGTATAACGTATAACGTATAACGTATAACGTATAACGTATAACGTATAACGTATAACGTATAACGTATAACGTATAACGTATAACGTATAACGTATAACGTATAACGTATAACGTACATCGTTTAACGTATAACGTATAACGTAGAACGTATAACGTACAACGTATAACGTATAACGTACAACGTATAACGAATAACGTATATCCTATAACGCATAACGTATAACGTATAACGTATAACATATAACGTATAACGTATAACGTATAACGTATAACGTATAACGTATAACGTATAACGTATAACGTATAACGTATGTCGTATATAGTATAACGTATAACGTATTACGTATAACGTATAACGTACAACGTTTAACGTATAACGTATAACGTAGAACGTATAACGTATAACGTATAACGTATAACGTATAACGTATAACGTATGACGTATAACGTATAACGTATAACGTATAACGTATAACGTATAACGTATAACGTATAACGTATAACGTATAACGCATAACGTATAACGTATAACGTATAACGTATAACGTATAACGTATAACGTATAACGTATAACGTATAACGTACAACGTTTAACGTATAACGTATAACGTAGAACGTATAACGTATAACGTATAACGTATAACGGATGACGTATAACGTATAACGTACAACGTTTAACGTATAACGTATAACGTATGTCGTATAACGTATAACGTATAACGTATAACGTATAACGTATAACGTATAACGTATAACGTATAGCGTATAACGTATAACGTATAACGATTAACGTAAAACGTATGACGTATTACATATTACGTATAACGTATAACGTATAACGTATAACGTATAACGTATAACGTATAACGTATAACGTATAACGTATAATGTATAACGTATAACGTATAACGTATAACGTATAACATATAACGTATAACGTATAACGTATAACGTATAACGTATAACGTATAACGTACAATGTTTAACGTATAACGTATAACGTAGAACGTATAACGTATAACGTATATCGTATAACGTATGACGCATAACGTATAACGTATGACGTATAACGTATAACGTATAACGTATAACGTATAACGTATAACGTATAACGTACAACGTATAACGTATAACGTATAACGTATAACTTATATCCTATAACGCATAACGTATAACGTATAACTTATAACGCATAACGTGTAACGTATAACGTATAACGTATAACGTATAACGTATAACGTATAACGTATAACGTATAACGTATAACGTATAACTTATAACGTATAACGTATAACGTATAACGTATAACGTATAACGTACAACGTATAACGTATAACGTATAACGTATAACGTATAACGTATGCCGTATAACGTATAACGTATAACGTATAACGTATAACGTATAACGTATAACGTATAATGTATAACGCATAACGTATAACGTATAACGTATAACGTATAACGTATAACGTATAACGTACAACGTTTAACGTATAACGTATAACGTAGAACGTATTACGTATAACGTATAACGTATAACGTATGACGTATAACGTATAGCGTACAACGTTTAACGTATAATGTATAACGTAGAACGTATAACGTACAACGTATAACGTATAACGTACAACGTATAACGTATAACGTATATCCTATAACGCATAACGTATGACGTATAACGTATAACGTACAACGCTTAACGTATAACGTATAACGTATAACGTATAGCGTATAACGTATAATGTATAACGTATAACGTATAACGTATAACGTATAACGTATAACGTATAACGTATAACGTATAACGTATAACGTATAACGTATAACGTATAACGTATAACGTATAACGTATAACGTATAACGTATAACGTATAACGTATAACGTATAACGTATAACGTATAACGTATAACGTATAACGTACAACGTATAACGTATAACGTATAACGTATAACGTATATCCTATAACGCATAACGTATAACGTATAACGTATAACGTATAACGTATAACGTATAACGTATAACGTATAACATATAACGTATAACGTATAACGTATAACGTATAACGTATAACGTATAACGTATAACGTACAATGTTTATCGTATAACGTATAACGTAGAACGTAGAACGTATAACGTATATCGTATAACGTATGACGTATAACGTATAACGTATAACGTATAACGTATAACGTATAACGTATAACGTATAACGTATAACGTATAACGTACAACGTATAACGTATAACGTATAACGTATAACTTATATCCTATAACGCATAACGTATAACGTATAACGTATAACGTATAACGTGTAACGTACAACGTATAACGTATAACGTATAACGTATAACGTATAACGTATAACGTATAACGTATAACGTATAACGTATAACGTATAACGTATAACGTATAACGTACAACGTATAACGTATAACGTATAACGTATAACGTATATCCTATAACGCATAACGTATAACGTATAACGTATAACGTATAACGTATAACGTATAACGTATAACGTATAACGTATAACGTATAACGTATAACGTATAACGTATAACGTATAACGTATAACGTACGACGTATAACGTATAACGTATAACGTATAACGTATATCCTATAACGCATAACGTATAACGTATAACGTATAACGTATAACGTATAACGTATAACGTATAACGTAGAACGTATAACGTATAACGTATATCGTATAACGTATGACGTATAACGTATAACGTATAACGTATAACGTATAACGTGTAACGTATAACGTATAACGTATAACGTATAACGTATAACGTATAACGTATAACGTATAACGTATAACGTATAACGTATAACGTATAACGTATAACGTATAACGTACAACGTATAACGTATAACGTATAACGTATAACGTATATCCTATAACGCATAACCTATAACGTATAACGTATAACGTATAACGTATAACGTATAACGTATAACGTAGAACGTATAACGTATAACGTATATCATATAACGTATGACGTACAACGTATAACGTATAACGTATAACGTATAACGTATAACGTATAACATATAACGTATAACGTATAACGTATAACGTACAACGTATAACGTATAACGTATAACGTATAACTTATATCCTATAACGCATAACGTATAACGTATAACGTATAACGTATAACGTATAACGTATAACGTATAACGTATAACGTATAACGTATAACGTATAACGTATAACGTATAACGCATAACGTATAACGTATAACGTATAACGCATAACGTATAACGTATAACGTATAACGTATAACGTATAACGTATAACGTATAACGTATAAGGTATAACGTATAACGTATAACGTATAACGTATAACGTATAACGTATAACGTATAACGTATATCGCATAACGTATAACGTATAACGTATAACGTATAACGTATAACGTATAACGTATAACGTATAACGTATAACGTATAACGTATAACGTATAACGTATAACGTATAGCGTATAACGTATAACGTATAACGATTAACGTAAAACGTATGACGTATTACATATTACGTATAACGTATAACGTATAACGTATAACGTATAACGTATAACGTATAACGCATAACGTATAACGTATAACGTATAACGCATAACGTATAACGTATAACGTATAACGTATAACGTATAACGTATAACGTATAACGTATAAGGTATAACGTATAACGTATAACGTATAACGTATAACGTATAACGTATAACGTATAACGTATATCGCATAACGTATAACGCATAACGTATAACGCATAACGTATAACGTATAACGTATAACGTATAACGTATAACGTATAACGTATAACGTATAACGTATAACGTATAACGTATAACGTATAACGTATAACGTATAACGTATAACGTATAACGTATAACGTATAACGTATAGCGTATAACGTATAACGTACAACGTATAACGTAGAACGTATAACGTATAACGTATAACGTATAACGTATAACGTATAACGTATATCGCATAACGTATAACGCATAACGTATAACGCATAACGTATAACGTATAACATATAACGTATAACGTATAACGTATAACGTATAACGTATAACGTATAACGTATAACGTATAACGTATAACGTATAACGTATAACGTATAACGTATAACGTATAACGTATAACGTATAACGTATAACGTATATCCTATAACGCATAACGTATAACGTATAACGTATAACGTATAACGTATAACGTATAACGTATAACGTATAACGTATAACGTATAACGTATAACGTATAACGTATAACGTATAACGTATAACGTATAACGTATAACGTATAACGTATAACGTATGTCGTATAACGTATAACGTATAACGTATAACGTATAACGTATAACGTATAACGTATAACGTATAACGTATAACGTATAACGTATAACGTATAACGTATAACGTATAACGTATAACGTATAACGTATAACGTATAACGCATAGCGTATAACGTACAACGTTTAACGTATAATGTATAACGTAGAACGTATAACGTATAACGTACAACGTATAACGTATAACGTACAACGTATAACGTATAACGTATATCCTATAACGCATAACGTATAACGTATAACGTATAACGTATAACGTATAACGTATAACGTATAACGTATAACGTATAACGTATGTCGTATAACGTATAACGTATAACGTATAACGTATAACGTAAAACGTATAACGTATAACGTATAATGTATAACGTATAACGTATAACGTATAACGTATAACGTATAACGTATAACGTATAACGTATAACGTATAACGTTTAACGTATAACGTTTAACGTATAACGTATAACGTATAACGTATAACGTATAACGTATAACGTACAACGTATAACGTAGAACGTATAACGTATAACGTATATCCTATAACGCATAACGTATAACGTATAACGTATAACGTATAACGTATAACGTATAACGTATAACGTATAACGTATAACGTATAACGTATAACGTATAACGTATAACGTATGTCGTATAACGTATAACGTATAACGTATAACGTATAACGTATAACGTATAACGTATAACGTATAACGTATAACGTATAACGTATAACGTATAACGTATAACGTATAACGTATAACGTATAACGTATAACGTATAACGCATAACGTATAACGCATAACGTATAACGCATAACGTATAACGCATAACGTATAACGTATAACGTATAACGTATAACGTATAACGTATAACGTATAACGTATAACGTATAACGTATAACGTATAACGTATAACGTATAACGTATAACGTATATCCTATAACGCATAACGTATAACGTATAACGTATAACGTATAACGTATAACGTATAACGTATAACGTATAACGTATAACGTATAACGTATAACGTATAACGTATAACGTATGTCGTATAACGTATAACGTATAACGTATAACGTATAACGTATAACGTATAACGTATAACGTATAACGTATAACGTATAACGTATAACGTATAACGTATAACGTATAACGTATAACGTATAACGTATAACGTATAACGTATAACGTATAACGTATAACGTATAACGTATAACGTACAACGTATAACGTATAACGTATAACGTATAACGCATAACGTATAGCGTATAACGTATAACGTATAACGTATAACGTCCAACGTATAACGTATAACGTATAACGTATAAAGTATAACGTACAACGTATAACGTATAACGTATATCCTATAACGCATAACGTATAACGTATAACGTATAACGTATAACGTATAACGTATAACGTATAAAGTATGACGTATAACGTATAACGTATAACGTATAACGTATAACGTATAACGTATAACGTATAACGTATAACGTATAACGTATAACGTATAACGTATAACGTATAACGTATAACGTATAACGTATAACGTATAACGTATAACGTATAGCGTATAACGTATAACGTATAACGATTAACGTAAAACGTATGACGTATTACATATTACGTATAACGTATAACGTATAACGTATAACGTATAACGTATAACGTATAACGTATAACGTATAACGTATAACGTATGACGTATAACGTATAACGTATAACGTATAACGTATAACGTATAACGTATAACGTATAACGTATAACGTATAACGCATAACGTATAACGTATAACGTATAACGTATAACGTATAACGTATAACGTATAACGTATAACGTATAACGTACAACGTTTAACGTATAACGTATAACGTAGAACGTATAACGTATAACGTATAACGTATAACGGATGACGTATAACGTATAACGTACAACGTTTAACGTATAACGTATAACGTATGTCGTATAACGTATAACGTATAACGTATAACGTATAACGTATAACGTATAACGTATAACGTATAGCGTATAACGTATAACGTATAACGATTAACGTAAAACGTATGACGTATTACATATTACGTATAACGTATAACGTATAACGTATAACGTATAACGTATAACGTATAACGTATAACGTATAACGTATAATGTATAACGTATAACGTATAACGTATAACGTATAACATATAACGTATAACGTATAACGTATAACGTATAACGTATAACGTATAACGTATAACGTACAATGTTTAACGTATAACGTATAACGTAGAACGTATAACGTATAACGTATATCGTATAACGTATGACGCATAACGTATAACGTATGACGTATAACGTATAACGTATAACGTATAACGTATAACGTATAACGTATAACGTACAACGTATAACGTATAACGTATAACGTATAACTTATATCCTATAACGCATAACGTATAACGTATAACTTATAACGTATAACGTGTAACGTATAACGTATAACGTATAACGTATAACGTATAACGTATAACGTATAACGTATAACGTATAACGTATAACTTATAACGTATAACGTATAACGTATAACGTATAACGTATAACGTACAACGTATAACGTATAACGTATAACGTATAACGTATAACGTATGTCGTATAACGTATAACGTATAACGTATAACGTATAACGTATAACGTATAACGTATAATGTATAACGCATAACGTATAACGTATAACGTATAACGTATAACGTATAACGTATAACGTACAACGTTTAACGTATAACGTATAACGTAGAACGTATTACGTATAACGTATAACGTATAACGTATGACGTATAACGTATAGCGTACAACGTTTAACGTATAATGTATAACGTAGAACGTATAACGTACAACGTATAACGTATAACGTACAACGTATAACGTATAACGTATATCCTATAACGCATAACGTATGACGTATAACGTATAACGTACAACGTTTAACGTATAACGTATAACGTATAACGTATAGCGTATAACGTATAATGTATAACGTATAACGTATAACGTATAACGTATAACGTATAACGTATAACGTATAACGTATAACGTATAACGTATAACGTATAACGTATAACGTATAACGTATAACGTATAACGTATAACGTATAACGTATAACGTATAACGTACAACGTATAACGTATAACGTATAACGTATAACGTATATCCTTTAACGCATAACGTATAACGTATAACGTATAACGTATAACGTATAACGTATAACGTATAACGTATAACATATAACGTATAACGTATAACGTATAACGTATAACGTATAACGTATAACGTACAATGTTTAACGTATAACGTATAACGTAGAACGTAGAACGTATAACGTATATCGTATAACGTATGACGTATAACGTATAACGTATAACGTATAACGTATAACGTATAACGTATAACGTATAACGTATAACGTATAACGTACAACGTATAACGTATAACGTATAACGTATAACTTATATCCTATAACGCATAACGTATAACGTATAACGTATAACGTATAACGTGTAACGTACAACGTATAACGTATAACGTATAACGTATAACGTATAACGTATAACGTATAACGTATAACGTATAACGTATAACGTATAACGTATAACGTATAACGTATAACGTACAACGTATAACGTATAACGTATAACGTATAACGTATATCCTATAACGCATAACGTATAACGTATAACGTATAACGTATAACGTATAACGTATAACGTATAACGTATAACGTATAACGTATAACGTATAACGTATAACGTATAACGTATAACGTATAACGTATAACGTACAACGTATAACGTATAACGTATAACGTATAACGTATATCCTATAACGCATAACGTATAACGTATAACGTATAACGTATAACGTATAACGTATAACGTATAACGTAGAACGTATAACGTATAACGTATAACGTATAACGTATAACGTATAACGTATAACGTATAACGTATAACGTATAACGTATAACGTACAACGTATAACGTATAACGTATAACGTATAACGTATATCCTATAACGCATAACGTATAACGTATAACGTATAACGTATAACGTATAACGTATAACGTATAACGTATAACATATAACGTATAACGTATAACGTATAACGTATAACGTATAACGTATAACGTACAATGTTTAACGTATAACGTATAACGTAGAACGTAGAACGTATAACGTATATCGTATAACGTATGACGTATAACGTATAACGTATAACGTATAACGTATAACGTATAACGTATAACGTATAACGTATAACGTATAACGTACAACGTATAACGTATAACGTATAACGTATAACTTATATCCTATAACGCATAACGTATAACGTATAACGTATAACGTATAACGTGTAACGTACAACGTATAACGTATAACGTATAACGTATAACGTATAACGTATAACGTATAACGTATAACGTATAACGTATAACGTATAACGTATAACGTATAACGTATAACGTACAACGTATAACGTATAACGTATAACGTATAACGTATATCCTATAACGCATAACGTATAACGTATAACGTATAACGTATAACGTATAACGTATAACGTATAACGTATAACGTATAACGTATAACGTATAACGTATAACGTATAACGTATAACGTATAACGTATAACGTACAACGTATAACGTATAACGTATAACGTATAACGTATATCCTATAACGCATAACGTATAACGTATAACGTATAACGTATAACGTATAACGTATAACGTATAACGTAGAACGTATAACGTATAACGTATATCGTATAACGTATGACGTATAACGTATAACGTATAACGTATAACGTATAACGTGTAACGTATAACGTATAACGTATAACGTATAACGTATAACGTATAACGTATAACGTATAACGTATAACGTATAACGTATAACGTATAACGTATAACGTATAACGTACAACGTATAACGTATAACGTATAACGTATAACGTATATCCTATAACGCATAACCTATAACGTATAACGTATAACGTATAACGTATAACGTATAACGTATAACGTAGAACGTATAACGTATAACGTATATCATATAACGTATGACGTATAACGTATAACGTATAACGTATAACGTATAACGTATAACGTATAACATATAACGTATAACGTATAACGTATAACGTACAACGTATAACGTATAACGTATAACGTATAACTTATATCCTATAACGCATAACGTATAACGTATAACGTATAACGTATAACGTATAACGTATAACGTATAACGTATAACGTATAACGTATAACGTATAACGTATAACGTATAACGTATAACGTATAACGTATAACGTGTAACGTACAACGTATAACGTATAACGTATAACGTATAACGTATAACGTATAACGTATAACGTATAACGTATAACGTATAACGTATAACGTATAACGTATAACGTATAACGTACAACGTATAACGTATAACGTATAACGTATAACGTATATCCTATAACGCATAACGTATAACGTATAACGTATAACGTATAACGTATAACGTATAACGTATAACGTATAACGTATAACGTATAACGTATAACGTATAACGTATAACGTATAACGTATAACGTATAACGTACAACGTATAACGTATAACGTATAACGTATAACGTATATCCTATAACGCATAACGTATAACGTATAACGTATAACGTATAACGTATAACGTATAACGTATAACGTAGAACGTATAACGTATAACGTATAACGTATAACGTATAACGTATAACGTATAACGTATAACGTATAACGTATAACGTATAACGTACAACGTATAACGTATAACGTATAACGTATAACGTATATCCTATAACGCATAACGTATAACGTATAACGTATAACGTATAACGTATAACGTATAACGTATAACGTATAACATATAACGTATAACGTATAACGTATAACGTATAACGTATAACGTATAACGTACAATGTTTAACGTATAACGTATAACGTAGAACGTAGAACGTATAACGTATATCGTATAACGTATGACGTATAACGTATAACGTATAACGTATAACGTATAACGTATAACGTATAACGTATAACGTATAACGTATAACGTACAACGTATAACGTATAACGTATAACGTATAACTTATATCCTATAACGCATAACGTATAACGTATAACGTATAACGTATAACGTGTAACGTACAACGTATAACGTATAACGTATAACGTATAACGTATAACGTATAACGTATAACGTATAACGTATAACGTATAACGTATAACGTATAACGTATAACGTATAACGTACAACGTATAACGTATAACGTATAACGTATAACGTATATCCTATAACGCATAACGTATAACGTATAACGTATAACGTATAACGTATAACGTATAACGTATAACGTATAACGTATAACGTATAACGTATAACGTATAACGTATAACGTATAACGTATAACGTATAACGTACAACGTATAACGTATAACGTATAACGTATAACGTATATCCTATAACGCATAACGTATAACGTATAACGTATAACGTATAACGTATAACGTATAACGTATAACGTAGAACGTATAACGTATAACGTATATCGTATAACGTATGACGTATAACGTATAACGTATAACGTATAACGTATAACGTGTAACGTATAACGTATAACGTATAACGTATAACGTATAACGTATAACGTATAACGTATAACGTATAACGTATAACGTATAACGTATAACGTATAACGTATAACGTACAACGTATAACGTATAACGTATAACGTATAACGTATATCCTATAACGCATAACCTATAACGTATAACGTATAACGTATAACGTATAACGTATAACGTATAACGTAGAACGTATAACGTATAACGTATATCATATAACGTATGACGTATAACGTATAACGTATAACGTATAACGTATAACGTATAACGTATAACATATAACGTATAACGTATAACGTATAACGTACAACGTATAACGTATAACGTATAACGTATAACTTATATCCTATAACGCATAACGTATAACGTATAACGTATAACGTATAACGTATAACGTATAACGTATAACGTATAACGTATAACGTATAACGTATAACGTATAACGTATAACGTATAACGTATAACGTATAACGTATAGCGTATAACGTATAACGTATAACGATTAACGTAAAACGTATGACGTGTTACATATTACGTATAACGTATAACGTATAACGTATAACGTATAACGTATAACGTATAACGCATAACGTATAACGTATAACGTATAACGCATAACGTATAACGTATAACGTATAACGTATAACGTATAACGTATAACGTATAACGTATAAGGTATAACGTATAACGTATAACGTATAACGTATAACGTATAACGTATAACGTATAACGTATAACGTATATCGCATAACGTATAACGCATAACGTATAACGCATAACGTATAACGTATAACGTATAACGTATAACGTATAACGTATAACGTATAACGTATAACGTATAACGTATAACGTATAACGTATAACGTATAACGTATAACGTATAACGTATAACGTATAACGTATAACGTATAACGTATAGCGTATAACGTATAACGTACAACGTATAACGTATAACGTATAACGTATAACGTATAACGTATAACGTATAACGTATAACGTATATCGCATAACGTATAACGCATAACGTATAACGCATAACGTATAACGTATAACATATAACGTATAACGTATAACGTATAACGTATAACGTATAACGTATAACGTATAACGTATAACGTATAACGTATAACGTATAACGTATAACGTATAACGTATAACGTATAACGTATAACGTATAACGTATAACGTATAACGTATAACGTATATCCTATAACGCATAACGTATAACGTATAACGTATAACGTATAACGTATAACGTATAACGTATAACGTATAACGTATAACGTATAACGTATAACGTATAACGTATAACGTATAACGTATAACGTATAACGTATAACGTATGTCGTATAACGTATAACGTATAACGTATAACGTATAACGTATAACGTATAACGTATAACGTATAACGTATAACGTATAATGTATAACGTATAACGTATAACGTATAACGTATAACGTATAACGTATAACGTATAACGTATAACGTATAACGTATAGCGTATAACGTATAACGTATAACGTCTAACGTCCAACGTATAACGTATAACGTGTAACGTATAACGTGTAACGTATAACGTATAACGTATAACGTATAGCGTACAACGTATAACGTATAACGTATAACGTATAACGTATAACGTATAACGTATAACGTATAACGTATAACGTATAACGTATAACGTATAACGTATAACGTATAACGTATAACGTATAACGCATAGCGTATAACGTACAACGTTTAACGTATAATGTATAACGTAGAACGTATAACGTATAACGTACAACGTATAACGTATAACGTACAACGTATAACGTATAACGTATATCCTATAACGCATAACGTATAACGTATCACGTATAACGTATAACGTATAACGTATAACGTATAACGTATAACGTATAACGTATGTCGTATAACGTATAACGTATAACGTATAACGTATAACGTAAAACGTATAACGTATAACGTATAATGTATAACGTATAACGTATAACGTATAACGTATAACGTATAACGTATAACGTATAACGTATAACGTATAACGTTTAACGTATAACGTATAACGTATAACGTATAACGTATAACGTATAACGTATAACGTATAACGTATAACGTATAACGTATAACGTATAACGTATAACGTATAACGTATAACGTATAGCGTATAACGTATAACGTATAACGATTAACGTAAAACGTATGACGTATTACATATTACG
This sequence comes from Ptiloglossa arizonensis, assembly GCF_051014685.1. Classification (NCBI taxonomy): domain Eukaryota; kingdom Metazoa; phylum Arthropoda; class Insecta; order Hymenoptera; family Colletidae; genus Ptiloglossa; species Ptiloglossa arizonensis. Next base: position 1,061,040 of record NW_027478447.1, on the reverse strand, counting down.
TATAACGTATAACGTATAACGTATAACGTATAACGTATAACGTATAACGCATAACGTATAACGTATAACGTATAACGCATAACGTATAACGTATAACGTATAACGTATAACGTATAACGTATAACGTATAACGTATAAGGTATAACGTATAACGTATAACGTATAACGTATAACGTATAACGTATAACGTATAACGTATATCGCATAACGTATAACGCATAACGTATAACGCATAACGTATAACGTATAACGTATAACGTATAACGTATAACGTATAACGTATAACGTATAACGTATAACGTATAACGTATAACGTATAACGTATAACGTATAACGTATAACGTATAACGTATAACGTATAACGTATAGCGTATAACGTATAACGTACAACGTATAACGTATAACGTATAACGTATAACGTATAACGTATAACGTATAACGTATAACGTATATCGCATAACGTATAACGCATAACGTATAACGCATAACGTATAACGTATAACATATAACGTATAACGTATAACGTATAACGTATAACGTATAACGTATAACGTATAACGTATAACGTATAGCGTATAACGTATAACGTATAACGTATAACGTATAACGTATAACGTATAACGTATAACGTATAACGTATATCCTATAACGCATAACGTATAACGTATAACGTATAACGTATAACGTATTACGTATAACGTATAACGTATAACGTATAACGTATAACGTATAACGTATAACGTATAACGTATAACGTATAACGTATAACGTATAACGTATGTCGTATAACGTATAACGTATAACGTATAACGTATAACGTATAACGTATAACGTATAACGTATAACGTATAACGTATAATGTATAACGTATAACGTATAACGTATAACGTATAACGTATAACGTATAACGTATAACGTATAACGTATAACGTATAACGTATAACGCATAGCGTATAACGTACAACGTTTAACGTATAATGTATAACGTAGAACGTATAACGTATAACGTACAACGTATAACGTATAACGTACAACGTATAACGTATAACGTATATCCTATAACGCATAACGTATAACGTATAACGTATAACGTATAACGTATAACGTATAACGTATAACGTATAACGTATAACGTATGTCGTATAACGTATAACGTATAACGCATAACGTATAACGTAAAACGTATAACGTATAACGTATAATGTATAACGTATAACGTATAACGTATAACGTATAACGTATAACGTATAACGTATAACGTATAACGTATAACGTTTAACGTATAACGTTTAACGTATAACGTATAACGTATAACGTATAACGTATAACGTATAACGTACAACGTATAACGTAGAACGTATAACGTATAACGTATATCCTATAACGCATAACGTATAACGTATAACGTATAACGTATAACGTATAACGTATAACGTATAACGTATAACGTATAACGTATAACGTATAACGTATAACGTATAACGTATGTCGTATAACGTATGACGTATAACGTATAACGTATAACGTATAACGTATAACGTATAACGTATAACGTATAACGTATAACGTATAACGTATAACGTATAACGTATAACGTATAACGTATAACGTATAACGCATAACGTATAACGCATAACGTATAACGCATAACGTATAACGCATAACGTATAACGTATAACGTATAACGTATAACGTATAACGTATAACGTATAACGTATAACGTATAACGTATAACGTATAACGTATAACGTATAACGTATAACGTATAACGTATATCCTATAACGCATAACGTATAACGTATAACGTATAACGTATAACGTATAACGTATAACGTATAACGTATAACGTATAACGTATAACGTATAACGTATAACGTATAACGTATGTCGTATAACGTATAACGTATAACGTATAACGTATAACGTATAACGTATAACGTATAACGTATAACGTATAACGTATGACGTATAACGTATAACGTATAACGTATAACGTATAACGTATAACGTATAACGTATAACGTATAACGTATAACGTATAACGTATAACGTACAACGTATAACGTATAACGTATAACGTATAACGCATAACGTATAGCGTATAACGTATAACGTATAACGTATAACGTCCAACGTATAACGTATAACGTATAACGTATAAAGTATAACGTACAACGTATAACGTATAACGTATATCCTATAACGCATAACGTATAACGTATAACGTATAACGTATAACGTATAACGTATAACGTATAAAGTATGACGTATAACGTATAACGTATAACGTATAACGTATAACGTATAACGTATAACGTATAACGTATAACGTATAACGTATAACGTATAACGTATAACGTATAACGTATAACGTATAACGTATAACGTATAACGTATAACGTATAGCGTATAACGTATAACGTATAACGATTAACGTAAAACGTATGACGTATTACATATTACGTATAACGTATAACGTATAACGTATAACGTATAACGTATAACGTATAACGTATAACGTATAACGTATAACGTATAACGTATAACGTATAACGCATAACGTATAACGTATAACGTATAACGCATAACGCATAACGTATAACGTATAACGTATAACGTATAACGTATAACGTACAACGTTTAACGTATAACGTATAACGTAGAACGTATAACGTATAACGTATAACGTATAACGTTTGACGTATAACTTATAACGTACAACGTTTAACGTATAATGTATAACGTAGAACGTATAGCGTATAACGTATAACGTATAACGTCTAACGTCCAACGTATAACGTATAACGTACAACGTATAACGTATAACGTACAACGTTTAACGTATACCGTATAACGAATAACGTATAACGTATATCGCATGACGTATAACATATAACGTATAACGTATAGCGTATAACGTATAAAGTATAACGTATAACGTATAACGTACAACGTCTAACGTATAACGTATAACGTATAACGTACAACGTATAACGTATAACGTACAACGTATAACGTATAACGTATAACGTATAACGTATAACGTATAACGTATAACGTATGACGTATAACGTATAACGTATAACGCATAACGTATAACGTATAACGTACAACGTTTAACGTATAACGTATAACGTATAACGTATAACGTATAACGTATAACGTATAACGTATAACGTATAACGTACAACGTTTAACGTATAACGTATAACGTAGAACGTATAACGTATAACGTATAACGTATAACGTATGACGTATAACTTATAACGTACAACGTTTAACGTATAATGTATAACGTAGAACGTATAACGTACAACGTATAACGTATAACGTACAACGTATAACGTATAACGTATATCCTATAACGCATAACGTATAACGTATAACGTATAACGTATAACGTATAACGTATAACGTATAACGTATAACGTATAACGTATAACGTATAACGTACTACGTATAACGTATAACGTATAACGTATAACGTAGAACGTATAACGTACAACGTATAACGTATAGCGTACAACGTATATCCTATAACCTATATCCTATAACGCATAACGTATAACGTATGACGTATAACGTATAACGTATAACGTATAACGTATAACGTATGTCGTATAACGTATATCCTATAACGCATAACGTATGTCCTATAACGCATAACGTATAGCGTATAACGCATAACGTATACCGTATAACGTATAACGTATAACGTATAACGTATAACGTATATCGCATGACGTATAACGTATAACGTATAACGTAGAACGTATAACGTACAACGTATAACGTATAGCGTACAACGTATATCCTATAACCTATATCCTATAACGCATAACGTATAACGTATGACGTATAACGTATAACGTATAACGTATAACGTATAACGTATAACGTATAACGTATAACGTATAACGTATAACGTATAACGTATAACGTATGTCGTATAACGTATAACGTATAACGTATAACGTATATCCTATAACGCATAACGTATGTCCTATAACGCATAACGTATAGCGTATAACGCATGACGTATACCGTATAACGTATAACGTATAACGTGTAACGTATAACGCATAACGTATAACGTATAACGTATAACGTATAACGTATAACGTATAACGTATAACGTATAACGTATAACGTATATCCTATAACGTATAACGTATAACGTATAACGTATAACGTAGAACGTATAACGTACAACGTATAACGTATAGCGTACAACGTATATCCTATAACCTATATCCTATAACGCATAACGTATAACGTATGACGTATAACGTATAACGTATAACGTATAACGTATAACGTATAACGTATAACGCATGTCGTATAACGTATAACGTATAACGTATAACGCATATCCTATAACGCATAACGTATGTCCTATAACGCATAACGTATAGCGTATAACGCATAACGTATACCGTATAACGTATAACGTATAACGTGTAACGTATAACGCATAACGTATAACGTATAACGTATAACGTATAACGTATAACGTATGTCGTATAACGTATAACGTATAACGTATAACGTATAACGTATAACGTATAACGTATAACGTATAACATATAACGTATAACGTATAACGATTAACGTAAAACGTATGACGTATTACATATTACGTATAACGTATAACGTATAACGTATAACGTATAACGTATAACGTATGACGTATAACGTATAACGTACAACGTTTAACGTATAACGTATAACGCATAACGTATAACGTATAACGTATAACGTATAACGTATAACGTATAACGTATAGCGTCTAACGTATAACGTATAACGTATAACGTATAACGTATAACGTATAACTTATAACGTATAACGTATAACGTATAACGTAGAACGTATAACGTACAACGTATAACGTATAGCGTATAACGTATATCGCATGACGTATAACGCATAACGTATAACGTATAACGTACAACGTATAACGTATAACGTATATCCTATAACGCATAACGTATAACGTATAACGTATAACGTATAATGTATAACGTATAACGTATAACGTATAACGTATAACGTATAACGTATAACGTATAACGTATAACGTATAACGTATAACGTATAACGTATAACGTATAACGTATAACGTATAACGTATAGCGTCTAACGTATAACGTATAACGTATAACGTATAACGTATAACGTATAACTTATAACGTATAACGTATAACGTATAACGTAGAAGGTATAACGTACAACGTATAACGTATAGCGTACAACGTATATCCTATAACCTATATCCTATAACGCATAACGTATAACGTATGACGTATAACGTATAACGTATAACGTATAACGTATAACGTATAACGTATAACGTATAACGTATAACGTATAACGTATGTCGTATAACGTATAACGTATAACGTATAACGTATATACTATAACGCATAACGTATGTCCTATAACGCATAACGTATAGCGTATAACGCATAACGTATACCGTATAACGTATAACGTATAACGTGTAACGTATAACGCATAACGTATAACGTATAACGTATAACGTATAACGTATAACGTATAACGTATAACGTATAACGTATAACGTATATCCTATAACGTATAACGTATAACGTATAACGTATAACGTATAACGTAGAACGTATAACGTATAACGTATAACGTATAACGTATAACGTATGTCGTATAACGAATAACGTATAACGTATAACGTATATCCTATAACGCATAACGTATGTCCTATAACGCATAACGTATAGCGTATAACGCATAACGTATACCGTATAACGTATAACGTATAACGTGTAACGTATAACGCATAACGTATAACGTATAACGTATAACGTATAACGTATAACGTATAACGTATAACTTATAACGTATAACGTATAACGTATATCCTATAACGTATAACGTATAACGTATAACGTATAACGTAGAACGTATAACGTACAACGTATAACGTATAGCGTACAACGTATATCCTATAACCTATATCCTATAACGCATAACGTATAACGTATGACGTATAACGTATAACGTATAACGTATAACGTATAACGTATAACGTATAACGCATGTCGTATAACGTATAACGTATAACGTATAACGTATATGCTATAACGCATAACGTATGTCCTATAACGCATAACGTATGGCGTATAACGCATAAGGTATACCGTATAACGTATAACGTATAACGTGTAACGTATAACGCATAACGTATAACGTATAACGTATAACGTATAACGTATAACGTATGTCGTATAACGTATAACGTATAACGTATAACGTATAACGAATAACGTATAACGTATAACATATAACGTATAACGTATAACGATTAACGTAAAACGTATGACGTATTACATATTACGTATAACGTATAACGTATAACGTATAACGTATAACGTATAACGTATGACGTATAACGTATAACGTACAACGTTTAACGTATAACGTATAACGTATAACGTATAGCGTATAACGTATAATGTATAACGTATAACGTATAACGTATAACGTATAACGTATAACGTATAACGTATATCCTATAACGCATAACGTATAACGTATAACGTATAACGTATAACGTATAACGTATAACGTATAACGTATAACGTATAACGTATAACGTATAACGTATAACGTATAACGTAAAACGTATAACGTATAACGTATAACGTATAACGTATAACGTATAACGTATAACGTATAACGTATAGCGTGTAACGTATAACGTATAACGATTAACGTAAAACGTATGACGTATTACATATTACGTATAACGTATAACGTATAACGTATAACGTATAACGTACAACGTTTAACGTATAATGTATAACGTATAACGTATAATGTATAACGTATAACGTACAACGTATAACGTATAACGTATATCCTATAACACATAACGTATAATGTATAACGTATAATATAACGTATAACGTATAACGTATAACGTATAACGTATAACGTATAACGTATAACGTATAACGTATAACGTATAACGTATAACGTATAACGTATAACGTATAACGTACAACGTATAACGTATAACGTATAACGTATAACGTATAACGTATAGCGTATAACGTATAACGTATAACGTATAACGTCCAACGTATAACGTATAACGTATAGCGTATAACGTATAACGTACAACGTATAACGTATGACGTATATCCTACAACGCATAACGTATAACGTATAACGTATAACGTATAACGTATAACGTATAAAGTATAACGTATAACGTATAACGTATAACGTATAACGATTAACGTAAAACGTATGACGTATTACATATTACGTATAACGTATAACGTATAACGTATAACGTATAACGTATAACGTATAACGTATAACGTATAACATATAACGTATAACGTATAACGTATAACGTATAGCGTGTAACGTATAACGTATAACGATTAACGTAAAACGTATGACGTATTACATATTACGTATAACGTATAACGTATAACGTACAACGTATAACGTATAACGTATATCCTATAACACATAACGTATAATGTATAACGTATAATATAACGTATAAAGTATAACGTATAACGTACAACGTATAACGTATAATGTATAACGTATAACGTATAACGTATAGCGTATAACGTATAACGTAAAACGTATAACGTCCAACGTATAACGTATAACGTATAGCGTATAACGTATAACGTACAACGTATAACGTATAACGTATATCCTATAACGCATAACGTATAACGTATAACGTATAACGTATAACGTATAACGTATAACGTATAACGTATAACGTATAACGTATATCGTATAACGTATAACGTATAACGTATAACGTATAACGTATGTCGTATAACGTATAACGTATAACGTATAACGTATAACGTATAACGTATAACGTATAACGTATAACGTATAACGTATAACGATTAACGTAAAACGTATGACGTATTACATATTACGTATAACGTATAACATATAACGTATAACGTATAACGTATAACGTATAACGTATGACGTATAACGTATAACGTACAACGTTTAACGTATAACGTATAACGTATAACGTATAGCGTATAACGTATAATGTATAACGTATAACGTATAACGTATAACGTATAACGTATAACGTATAACGTATAACGTATAACGTATAACGTATAACGTATGACGTATAACGTATAACGTACAACGTTTAACGTATAGCGTATAACGTATAACGTACAACGTATAACGTATAACGTATATCCTATAACGCATAACGTATAACGTATAACGTATAACGTATAACGTATAACGTATAACGTATAACGTATAACGTATAACGTATATCGTATAACGTATAACGTATAACGTATAACGTATAACGTATAACGTATAACGTACAACGTATAACGTATAACGTATAACGTATAACGTATAACGTATAACGTATAACGTATAACGTATAACGTATAACGTATAACGTATAACGTATAACGTATAATGTATAACGTATAACGTATAACGAATAACGTATAACGTATAACGTATAACGTATAACGTATAACGTATAACGTATAGCGTATAACGTATAACGTATAACGTATAACGTACAACGTCTAACGTATAACGTATAACGTATAACGTATAACGTACAACGTATAACGTATAACGTATAACGTATAACGTATAACGTATAACGTATAACGTATAACGTATAACGTATAACGTATAACGTATAACGTATAACGTATAACGTATAACGTATAACGTATAGCGTATAACGTATAACGTATAACGATTAACGTAAAACGTATGACGTATTACATATTACGTATATCGTATAACGTATAACGTATAACGTATAACGTATAACGTATAACGTATAACGTATAACGTATAACGTATAACGTATAACGTATAACGTATAACGTATAACGTATAACGTATAGCGTATAACGTATAACGTATAACGATTAACGTAAAACGTATGACGTATTACATATTACGTATATCGTATAACGTATAACGTATAACGTATAACGTATAACGTATAACGTATAACGTATAACGTATAACGTATAACGTATAACGTATAACGTATAACGCATAACGTATAACGTATAACGTATAACGTATAACGTATAACGTATAACGTATAACGTACAACGTTTAACGTATAACGTATAACGTAGAACGTATAACGTATAACGTATAACGTATAACGCATAACGTATAACGTATAACGTATAACGTATAACGTATAACGTACAACGTTCAACGTACAACGTATAATGTATAACGTATAACGTATAACGTATAACGTATAAGGTATAACGTATAACGTATAACGTATAACGTATAACGTATAACGTATAACGTATAACGTATAACGTATAACGTACAACGTTTAACGTATAACGTATAACGTAGAACGTATAACGTATAACGTATAACGTATAACGGATGACGTATAACGTATAACGTACAACGTATAACGTATAACGTATAACGTAGAACGTATAACGTACAACGTATAACGTATAACGTACAACGTATAACGTATAACGTATATCCTATAACGCATAACGTATAACGTATAACGTATAACGTATAACGTATAACGTATAACGTATAACGTATAACGTATAACGTATAACGTATAACGTATAACGTATGTCGTATATAGTATAACGTATAACGTATAACGTATAACGTATAACGTATAACGTATAACGTATAACGTATAACGTATAACGTATAACGTATAACGTATAACGTATAACGTATAACGTATAACGTATAACGTATGTCGTATATAGTATAACGTATAACGTATAACGTATAACGTATAACGTATAACGTATAATGTATAACGTATAACGTATAACGTATAACGTATAACGTATAACGTATAACGTATAACGTATAACGTATAACGTATAACGTACAACGTATAACGTATAACGTATAACGTATAACGTATAACGTATAACGTATAACGTATAACGTATAATGTATAACGTATAACGTATAACGTATAACGTATAACGTATAACGTATAACGTATAACGTATAACGTATAACGTATAACGTATAATGTATAACGTATAACGTATAACGTATAACGTATAACGTATATCGCATGACGTATAACGCATAACGCATAACGTATAACGTACAACGTATAACGTATGAGGTATATCCTATAACGCATAACGTATAACGTATAACGTATAATGTATAACGTATAACGTATAACGTATAACGTATAACGTATAACGTATAACGTATAACGTATAACGCATAACGTATAACGTATAACGTATAACGTATAACGTATAACGTATAACGTACAACGTTTAACGTATAACGTATAACGTAGAACGTATAACGTATAACGTATAACGTATAACGTATAACGGATGACGTATAACATACAACGTACAACGTATAACGTATAACGTATAACGTAGAACGTATAACGTACAACGTACAACGTATAACGTATAACGTACAACGTATAACGTATAACGTATAACGTATAACGTATGTCGTATAACGTATAACGTATAACGTATAACGTATAACGTATAACGTATAACGTATAACGTATAACGTATAACGTATAACGTATAAGGTATAACGTATAACTTATAACGTATAACGTATAACGTATAATGTATAACGTATAACGTATAACGTATAACGTATAACGTATAACGTATATCGCATGACGTATAACGCATAACGTATAACGTATAACGTATAACGTATAACGAATAACGTATAACGTATATCGCATGACGTATAACATATAACGTATAACGTATAACGTATAACGCATAACGTATAACGTATAACGTATAACGTATAACGTATAACGTACAACGTTCAACGTACAACGTATAATGTATAACGTATAACGTATAACGTATAACGTATAACGTATATCGCATGACGTATAACATATAACGTATAACGTATAACGTATAACGCATAACGTATAACGTATAACGTATAACGTATAACGTATAACGTACAACGTTCAACGTACAACGTATAACGTATAACGTATAACGTATAACGTATGTCGTATATAGTATAACGTATAACGTATAACGTATAACGTATAACGTATAACGTATAACGTATAACGTATAACGTATAACGTATAACGTATAACGTATAACGTATAACGTATAACGTATAACGTATGTCGTATATAGTATAACGCATAACGTATAACGTATAACGTATAACGTATGTCGTATATAGTATAACGTATAACGTATAACGTATAACGTATAACGTATAACGTATAACGTATAACGTATAACGTATAACGTATAACGTATAACGTATAACGTATAACGTATAACGTATAACGTATAACGTATGTCGTATATAGTATAACGTATAACGTATAACGTATAACGTATAACGTATAACGTATAATGTATAACGTATAACGTATAACGTATAACGTATGTCGTATATAGTATAACGTATAACGTATAACGTATAACGTATAACGTATAACGTATAACGTATAACGTATAACGTATAACGTATAACGTATAACGTATAACGTATAACGTATAACGTATAACGTATAACGTATGTCGTATATAGTATAACGTATAACGTATAACGTATAACGTATAACGTATAACGTATAATGTATAACGTATAACGTATAACGTATAACGTATAACGTATAACGTATAACGTATAACGTATAACGTATAACGTATAACGTATAACGTATAATGTATAACGTATAACGTATAACGAATAACATATAACGTATAACGTATAACGTATAACGTATAACGTATAACGTATAACGTATAACGTATAACGTATAACGTATAACGTATAACGTATAACGTATAACGTACAACGTCTAACGTATAACGTATAACGTATAACGTATAACGTACAACGTATAACGTATAACGTATAACGTATAACGTATAACGTATAACGTATAACGTATAACGTATAACGTATAACGTATAACGTATAACGTATATCGTATAACGTATAACGTATGACGTATAACGTATAACGTACAACGTTTAACGTATAACGTATAACGTATAACGTATAGCGTATAACGTATAATGTATAACGTATAACGTATAACGTATAACGTATAACGTATAACGTATAACGTATAACGTAGAACGTATAACGTATAACGTATAACGAATAACGTATAACGTATAACGTATAACGTACAACGTTTAACGTATAACGTATAACGTAGAACGTATAACGTGTAACGTATAACGTATAACGTATGACGTATAACCTATAACGTACAACGTTTAACGTATAACGTATAACGTATAACGTATAACGTATAACGTATATCGTACAACGTTCAACGTATAACGTATAATGTATAACGTATAACGTATAACGTATAACGTATATGGTATAAGGTATAACGTATAACGTATAACGTATAACGTATAACGTATAACGTATAACGTATAACGTATAACGTATAACGTACAACGTTTAACGTATAACGTATAACGTATAACGTATAATGTATAACGTATAACGTACAACGTATAACGTATAACGTATATCCTATAACACATAACGTATAATGTATAACGTATAATATAACGTATAACGTATAACGTATAACGTACAACGTATAACGTATAATGTATAACGTATAACGTATAACGTATAGCGTATAACGTATAACGTATAACGTATAACGTCCAACGTATAACGTATAACGTATAGCGTATAACGTATAACGTACAACGTATAACGTATAACGTATATCCTATAACGCATAACGTATAACGTATAACGTATAACGTATAACGTATAACGTATAACGTATAACGTATAACGTATAACGTATATCGTATAACGTATAACGTATAACGTATAACGTATAACGTATGTCGTATAACGTATAACGTATAACGTATAACGTATAACGTATAACGTATAACGTATAACGTATAACGTATAACGTATAACGATTAACGTAAAACGTATGACGTATTACATATTACGTATAACGTATAACGTATAACGTATAACGTATAACGTATAACGTATGACGTATAACGTATAACGTACAACGTTTAACGTATAGCGTATAACGTATAACGTACAACGTATAACGTATAACGTATATCCTATAACGCATAAAGTATAACGTTTAACGTATAACGTATAACGTATAACGTATAACGTATAACGTATAACGTATAACGTATATCGTATAACGTATAACGTATAACGTATAACGTATAACGTATAACGTATAACGTACAACGTATAACGTATAACGTATAACGTATAACGTATAACGTATAACGTATAACGTATAACGTATAACGTATAACGTATAACGTATAACGTATAACGTACAACGTTTAACGTATAACGTATAACGTAGAACGTATAACGTATAACGTATAACGTATAACGGATGACGTGATAACGTATAACGTACAACGTATAACGTATAACGTATAACGTAGAACGTATAACGTACAACGTATAACGTATAACGTACAACGTATAACGTATAACGTATATCCTATAACGCATAACGTATAACGTATAACGTATAACGTATATGGTATAAGGTATAACGTATAACGTATAACGTATAACGTATAACGTATAACGTATAACGTATAACGTATAACGTATAACGTACAACGTTTAACGTATAACGTATAACGTATAACGTATAATGTATAACGTATAACGTACAACGTATAACGTATAACGTATATCCTATAACACATAACGTATAATGTATAACGTATAATATAACGTATAACGTATAACGTATAACGTACAACGTATAACGTATAATGTATAACGTATAACGTATAACGTATAGCGTATAACGTATAACGTATAACGTATAACGTCCAACGTATAACGTATAACGTATAGCGTATAACGTATAACGTACAACGTATAACGTATAACGTATATCCTATAACACATAACGTATAATGTATAACGTATAATATAACGTATAACGTATAACGTATAACGTACAACGTATAACGTATAATGTATAACGTATAACGTATAACGTATAGCGTATAACGTATAACGTATAACGTATAACGTCCAACGTATAACGTATAACGTATAGCGTATAACGTATAACGTACAACGTATAACGTATAACGTATATCCTATAACGCATAACGTATAACGTATAACGTATAACGTATAACGTATAACGTATAACGTATAACGTATAACGTATAACGTATATCGTATAACGTATAACGTATAACGTATAACGTATAACGTATGTCGTATAACGTATAACGTATAACGTATAACGTATAACGTATAACGTATAACGTATAACGTATAACGTATAACGTATAACGTATAACGATTAACGTAAAACGTATGACGTATTACATATTACGTATAACGTATAACGTATAACGTATAACGTATAACGTATAACGTATAACGTATGACGTATAACGTATAACGTACAACGTTTAACGTATAACGTATAACGTATAACGTATAGCGTATAACGTATAATGTATAACGTATAACGTATAACGTATAACGTATAACGTATAACGTATAACGTATAACGTATAACGTATAACGTATAACGTATGACGTATAACGTATAACGTACAACGTTTAACGTATAGCGTATAACGTATAACGTACAACGTATAACGTATAACGTATATCCTATAACGCATAACGTATAACGTATAACGTATAACGTATAACGTATAACGTATAACGTATAACGTATAACGTATAACGTATATCGTATAACGTATAACGTATAACGTATAACGTATAACGTATAACGTATAACGTACAACGTATAACGTATAACGTATAACGTATAACGTATAACGTATAACGTATAACGTATAACGTATAACGTATAACGTATAACGTATAACGTATAACGTATAACGTATAATGTATAACGTATAACGTATAACGAATAACGTATAACGTATAACGTATAACGTATAACGTATAACGTATAACGTATAGCGTATAACGTATAACGTATAACGTATAACGTACAACGTCTAACGTATAACGTATAACGTATAACGTATAACGTACAACGTATAACGTATAACGTATAACGTATAACGTATAACGTATAACGTATAACGTATAACGTATAACGTATAACGTATAACGTATAACGTATAACGTATAACGTATAGCGTATAACGTATAACGTATAACGATTAACGTAAAACGTATGACGTATTGCATATTACGTATATCGTATAACGTATAACGTATAACGTATAACGTATAACGTATAACGTATAACGTATAACGTATAACGTATAACGTATAACGTATAACGTATAACGTATAACGCATAACGTATAACGTATAACGTATAACGTATAACGTATAACGTATAACGAATAACGTACAACGTTTAACGTATAACGTATAACGTATAACGTATAACGTATAACGTACAACGTTTAACGTATAACGTATAACGTAGAACGTATAACGTATAACGTATAACGTATAACGCATAACGTATAACGTATAACGTATAACGTATAACGTATAACGTACAACGTTCAACGTACAACGTATAATGTATAACGTATAACGTATAACGTATAGCGTATAAGGTATAACGTATAACGTATAACGTATAACGTATAACGTATAACGTATAACGTATAACGTATAACGTATAACGTATAACGTATAACGTACAACGTTTAACGTATAACGTATAACGTAGAACGTATAACGTATAACGTATAACGTATAACGGATGACGTATAACGTATAACGTACAACGTATAACGTATAACGTATAACGTAGAACGTATAACGTACAACGTATAACGTATAACGTACAACGTATAACGTATAACGTATATCCTATAACGCATAACGTATAACGTATAACGTATAACGTATAACGTATAACGTATAACGTATAACGTATAACGTATAACGTATAACGTATAACGTATAACGTATAACGTATGTCGTATATAGTATAACGTATAACGTATAACGTATAACGTATAACGTATAACGTATAACGTATAACGTATAACGTATAACGTATAACGTACAACGTTTAACGTATAACGTATAACGTAGAACGTATAACGTATAACGTATAACGTATAACGCATAACGTATAACGTATAACGTATAACGTATAACGTATAACGTACAACGTTCAACGTACAACGTATAATGTATAACGTATAACGTATAACGTATAACGTATAAGGTATAACGTATAACGTATAACGTATAACGTATAACGTATAACGTATAACGTATAACGTATAACGTATAACGTACAACGTTTAACGTACAACGTATAACGTAGAACGTATAACGTATAACGTATAACGTATAACGGATGACGTATAACGTATAACGTATAACGTATAACGTACAACGTATAACGTATAACGTATATCCTATAACGCATAACGTATAACGTATAACGTATAACGTATAACGTATAACGTATAACGTATAACGTATAACGTATAACGTATAACGTATAACGTATAACGTATGTCGTATATAGTATAACGTATAACGTATAACGTATAACGTATAACGTATAACGTATAACGTATAACGTATAACGTATAACGTATAACGTATAACGTATAACGTATAACGTATAACGTATAACGTATAACGTATAACGTATAACGTATAACGTATAACGTATAACGTATAACGTATAACGTATAACGTATAATGTATAACGTATAACGTGTAACGAATAACATATAACGTATAACGTATAACGTATAACGTATAACGTATAACGTATAACGTATAACGTATAACGTATAACGTATAACGTATAACGTACAACGTCTAACGTATAACGTATGACGTATAACGTATAACGTACAACGTATAACGTATAACGTATAACGTATAACGTATAACGTATAACGTATAACGTATAACGTATAATGTATAACGTATAACGTATAACGTATAACGTATAACGTATAACGTATAACGTATAACGTATAACGTATAACGTATAACGTATAATGTATAACGTATAACGTTTAACGTATAACGTATAACGTATATCGCATGACGTATAACGCATAACGCATAACGTATAACGTACAACGTATAACGTATGAGGTATATCCTATAACGCATAACGTATAACGTATAACGTATAATGTATAACGTATAACGTATAACGTATAACGTATAACGTATAACGTATAACGTATAACGTATAACGCATAACGTATAACGTATAACGTATAACGTATAACGTATAACGTATAACGTACAACGTTTAACGTATAACGTATAACGTAGAACGTATAACGTATAACGTATAACGTATAACGGATGACGTATAACGTATAACGTACAACGTATAACGTATAACGTATAACGTAGAACGTATAACGTACAACGTATAACGTATAACGTACAACGTATAACGTATAACGTATAACGTATAACGTATGTCGTATAACGTATAACGTATAACGTATAACGTATAACGTATAACGTATAACGTATAACGTATAACGTATAACGTATGTCGTATATAGTATAACGTATAACGTATAACGTATAACGTATAACGTATAACGTATAACGTATAACGTATAACGTATAACGTATAACGTATAACGTATAACGTATAACGTATAACGTATAACGTATAACGTATAACGTATAACGTATAACGTATAACGTATAACGTATAACGTATAACGTATAACGTATAACGTATAACGTATAATGTATAACGTATAACGTGTAACGAATAACATATAACGTATAACGTATAACGTATAACGTATAACGTATAACGTATAACGTATAACGTATAACGTATAACGTATAACGTATAACGTATAACGTATAACGTACAACGTCTAACGTATAACGTATGACGTATAACGTATAACGTACAACGTATAACGTATAACGTATAACGTATAACGTATAACGTATAACGTATAACGTATAACGTATAATGTATAACGTATAACGTATAACGTATAACGTATAACGTATAACGTATAACGTATAACGTATAACGTATAACGTATAACGTATAATGTATAACGTATAACGTTTAACGTATAACGTATAACGTATATCGCATGACGTATAACGCATAACGCATAACGTATAACGTACAACGTATAACGTATGAGGTATATCCTATAACGCATAACGTATAACGTATAACGTATAATGTATAACGTATAACGTATAACGTATAACGTATAACGTATAACGTATAACGTATAACGTATAACGCATAACGTATAACGTATAACGTATAACGTATAACGTATAACGTATAACGTACAACGTTTAACGTATAACGTATAACGTAGAACGTATAACGTATAACGTATAACGTATAACGGATGACGTATAACGTATAACGTACAACGTATAACGTATAACGTATAACGTAGAACGTATAACGTACAACGTATAACGTATAACGTACAACGTATAACGTATAACGTATAACGTATAACGTATGTCGTATAACGTATAACGTATAACGTATAACGTATAACGTATAACGTATAACGTATAACGTATAACGTATAACGTATAACGTATAAGGTATAACGTATAACTTATAACGTATAACGTATAACGTATAATGTATAACGTATAACGTATAACGTATAACGTATAACGTATAACGTATAACGTATATCGCATGACGTATAACGCATAACGTATAACGTATAACGTATAACGTATAACGAATAACGTATAACGTATATCGCATGACGTATAACATATAACGAATAACGTATAACGTATAACGCATAACGTATAACGTATAACGTATAACGTATAACGTATAACGTACAACGTTCAACGTACAACGTATAATGTATAACGTATAACGTATAACGTATAACGTATAAGGTATAACGTATAACGTATAACGTATAACGTATAACGTATAACGTATAACGTATAACGTATAACGTATAACGTATAACGTATAACGGATGACGTATAACGTATAACGTACAACGTATAACGTATAACGTATAACGTAGAACGTATAACGTACAACGTATAACGTATAACGTACAACGTATAACGTATAACGTATATCCTATAACGCATAACGTATAACGTATAACGTATAACGTATAACGTATAACGTATAACGTATATCGTATAACGTATAACGTATAACGTATAACGTATAACGTATAACGTATAACGTATAACGTATAACGCATAACGTATAACGTATAACGTATAACGTATAACGTATAACGTATAACGTATAACGTACAACGTTTAACGTATAACGTATAACGTAGAACGTATAACGTATAACGTATAACGTATAACGCATAACGTATAACGTATAACGTATAACGTATAACGTATAACGTACAACGTTCAACGTACAACGTATAATGTATAACGTATAACGTATAACGTATAGCGTATAAGGTATAACGTATAACGCATAACGTATAACGTATAACGTATAACGTATAACGTATAACGTATAACGTATAACGTACAACGTTTAACGTATAACGTATAACGTAGAACGTATAACGTATAACGTATAACGTATAACGGATGACGTATAACGTATAACGTACAACGTATAACGTATAACGTATAACGTAGAACGTATAACGTACAACGTATAACGTATAACGTACAACGTATAACGTATAACGTATATCCTATAACGCATAACGTATAACGTATAACGTATAACGTATAACGTATAACGTATAACGTATAACGTATAACGTATAACGTATAACGTATAACGTATAACGTATAACGTATAACGTATGTCGTATATAGTATAACGTATAACGTATAACGTATAACGTATAACGTATAACGTATAACGTATAACGTATAACGTATAACGTATAACGTACAACGTTTAACGTATAACGTATAACGTAGAACGTATAACGTATAACGTATAACGTATAACGCATAACGTATAACGTATAACGTATAACGTATAACGTATAACGTACAACGTTCAACGTACAACGTATAATGTATAACGTATAACGTATAACGTATAACGTATAAGGTATAACGTATAACGTATAACGTATAACGTATAACGTATAACGTATAACGTATAACGTATAACGTATAACGTACAACGTTTAACGTATAACGTATAACGTAGAACGTATAACGTATAACGTATAACGTATAACGGATGACGTATAACGTATAACGAACAACGTATAACGTATAACGTATAACGTAGAACGTATAACGTACAACGTATAACGTATAACGTACAACGTATAACGTATAACGTATATCCTATAACGCATAACGTATAACGTATAACGTATAACGTATAACGTATAACGTATAACGTATAACGTATAACGTATAACGTATAACGTATAACGTATAACGTATGTCGTATATAGTATAACGTATAACGTATAACGTATAACGTATAACGTATAACGTATAACGTATAACGTATAACGTATAACGTATAACGTATAACGTATAACGTATAACGTATAACGTATAACGTATAACGTATAACGTATGTCGTATATAGTATAACGTATAACGTATAACGTATAACGTATAACGTATAACGTATAATGTATAACGTATAACGTATAACGTATAACGTATAACGTATAACGTATAACGTATAACGTATAACGTATAACGTATAACGTATAACGTATAACGTATAATGTATAACGTATAACGTATAACGAATAACATATAACGTATAACGTATAACGTATAACGTATAACGTATAACGTATAACGTATAACGTATAACGTATAACGTATAATGTATAACGTATAACGTATAACGTACAACGTCTAACGTATAACGTATGACGTATAACGTATAACGTACAACGTATAACGTATAACGTATAACGTATAACGTATAACGTATAACGTATAACGTATAACGTATAATGTATAACGTATAACGTATAACGTATAACGTATAACGTATAACGTATAACGTATAACGTATAACGTATAACGTATAACGTATAATGTATAACGTATAACGTATAACGTATAACGTATAACGTATATCGCATGACGTATAACGCATAACGCATAACGTATAACGTACAACGTATAACGTATGAGGTATATCCTATAACGCATAACGTATAACGTATAACGTATAATGTATAACGTATAACGTATAACGTATAACGTATAACGTATAACGTATAACGTATAACGTATAACGCATAACGTATAACGTATAACGTATAACGTATAACGTATAACGTATAACGTACAACGTTTAACGTATAACGTATAACGTAGAACGTATAACGTATAACGTATAACGTATAACGGATGACGTATAACGTATAACGTACAACGTATAACGTATAACGTATAACGTAGAACGTATAACGTACAACGTATAACGTATAACGTACAACGTATAACGTATAACGTATAACGTATAACGTATGTCGTATAACGTATAACGTATAACGTATAACGTATAACGTATAACGTATAACGTATAACGTATAACGTATAACGTATAACGTATAAGGTATAACGTATAACTTATAACGTATAACGTATAACGTATAATGTATAACGTATAACGTATAACGTATAACGTATAACGTATAACGTATAACGTATATCGCATGACGTATAACGCATAACGTATAACGTATAACGTATAACGTATAACGAATAACGTATAACGTATATCGCATGACGTATAACATATAACGTATAACGTATAACGTATAACGCATAACGTATAACGTATAACGTATAACGTATAACGTATAACGTACAACGTTCAACGTACAACGTATAATGTATAACGTATAACGTATAACGTATAACGTATAAGGTATAACGTATAACGTATAACGTATAACGTATAACGTATAACGTATAACGTATAACGTATAACGTATAACGTATAACGTATAACGGATGACGTATAACGTATAACGTACAACGTATAACGTATAACGTATAACGTAGAACGTATAACGTACAACGTATAACGTATAACGTACAACGTATAACGTATAACGTATATCCTATAACGCATAACGTATAACGTATAACGTATAACGTATAACGTATAACGTATAACGTATAACGTATAACGTATAACGTATAACGTATAACGTATAACGTATAACGTATAACGTATAACGTATGTCGTATATAGTATAACGTATAACGTATAACGTATAACGTATAACGTATAACGTATAACGTATAACGTATAACGTATAACGTATAACGTATAACGTATAACGTATAACGTATAACGTATGTCGTATATAGTATAACGTATAACGTATAACGTATAACGTATAACGTATAACGTATAATGTATAACGTATAACGTATAACGTATAACGTATAACGTATAACGTATAACGTATAACGTATAACGTATAACGTATAACGTATAACGTATAACGTATAATGTATAACGTATAACGTATAACGAATAACATATAACGTATAACGTATAACGTATAACGTATAACGTATAACGTATAACGTATAACGTATAACGTATAACGTATAACGTATAACGTATAACGTATAACGTACAACGTCTAACGTATAACGTATGACGTATAACGTATAACGTACAACGTATAACGTATAACGTATAACGTATAACGTATAACGTATAACGTATAACGTATAACGTATAATGTATAACGTATAACGTATAACGTATAACGTATAACGTATAACGTATAACGTATAACGTATAACGTATAACGTATAACGTATAACGTATAATGTATAACGTATAACGTATAACGTATAACGTATAACGTATATCGCATGACGTATAACGCATAACGCATAACGTATAACGTACAACGTATAACGTATGAGGTATATCCTATAACGCATAACGTATAACGTATAACGTATAATGTATAACGTATAACGTATAACGTATAACGTATAACGTATAACGTATAACGTATAACGTATAACGCATAACGTATAACGTATAACGTATAACGTATAACGTATAACGTATAACGTACAACGTTTAACGTATAACGTATAACGTAGAACGTATAACGTATAACGTATAACGTATAACGGATGACGTATAACGTATAACGTACAACGTATAACGTATAACGTATAACGTAGAACGTATAACGTACAACGTATAACGTATAACGTACAACGTATAACGTATAACGTATAACGTATAACGTATGTCGTATAACGTATAACGTATAACGTATAACGTATAACGTATAACGTATAACGTATAACGTATAACGTATAACGTATAACGTATAAGGTATAACGTATAACTTATAACGTATAACGTATAACGTATAATGTATAACGTATAACGTATAACGTATAACGTATAACGTATAACGTATATCGCATGACGTATAACGCATAACGTATAACGTATAACGTATAACGTATAACGAATAACGTATAACGTATAACGTATAATGTATAACGTATAACGTATAACGAATAACATATAACGTATAACGTATAACGTATAACGTATAACGTATAACGTATAACGTATAACGTATAACCTATAACGTATAACGTATAACGTATAACGTATAACGTACAACGTCTAACGTATAACGTATAACGTATAACGTATAACGTACAACGTATAACGTATAACGTATAACGTATAACGTATAACGTATAACGTATAACGTATAACGTATAATGTATAACGTATAACGTATAACGTATAACGTATAACGTATAACGTATAACGTATAACGTATAACGTATAACGTATAACGTATAATGTATAACGTATAACGTATAACGTATAACGTATAACGTATATCGCATGACGTATAACGCATAACGCATAACGTATAACGTACAACGTATATCGCATGACGTATAACGCATAACGCATAACGTATAACGTACAACGTATAACGTATGAGGTATATCCTATAACGCATAACGTATAACGTATAAGGTATAATGTATAACGTATAACGTATAACGTATAACGTATAACGTATAACGTATAACGTATAACGTATAACGCATAACGTATAACGTATAACGTATAACGTATAACGTATAACGTATAACGTACAACGTTTAACGTATAACGTATAACGTAGAACGTATAACGTATAACGTATAACGTATAACGTATAACGGATGACGTATAACGCATAACGTACAACGTATAACGTATAACGTATAACGTAGAACGTATAACGTACACCGTATAACGTATAACGTACAACGTATAACGTATAACGTATAACGTATAACGTATGTCGTATAACGTATAACGTATAACGTATAACGTATAACGTATAACGTATAACGTATAACGTATAACGTATAACGTATAACGTATAACGTATAAGGTATAACGTATAACTTATAACGTATAACGTATAACGTATAATGTATAACGTATAACGTATAACGTATAACGTATAACGTATAACGTATATCGCATGACGTATAACGCATAACGTATAACGTATAACGTATAACGTATAACGAATAACGTATAACGTATATCGCATGACGTATAACATATAACGTATAACGTATAACGTACAACGTATAACGTATAACGTATATCCTATAACGCATAACGTATAACGTATAACGTATAACGTATAACGTATAACGTATAACGTATAACGTATAACGTATAACGTATAACGTATAACGTATATCGCATGACGTATAACGCATAACGCATAACGTATAACGTACAACGTATAACGTATGAGGTATATCCTATAACGCATAACGTATAACGTATAACGTATAATGTATAACGTATAACGTATAACGTATAACGTATAACGTATAACGTATAACGTATAACGTATAACGCATAACGTATAACGTATAACGTATAACGTATAACGTATAACGTATAACGTACAACGTTTAACGTATAACGTATAACGTAGAACGTATAACGTATAACGTATAACGTATAACGGATGACGTATAACGTATAACGTACAACGTATAACGTATAACGTATAACGTAGAACGTATAACGTACACCGTATAACGTATAACGTACAACGTATAACGTATAACGTATAACGTATAACGTATGTCGTATAACGTATAACGTATAACGTATAACGTATAACGTATAACGTATAACGTATAACGTATAACGTATAACGTATAACGTATAACGTATAAGGTATAACGTATAACTTATAACGTATAACGTATAACGTATAATGTATAACGTATAACGTATAACGTATAACGTATAACGTATAACGTATATCGCATGACGTATAACGCATAACGTATAACGTATAACGTATAACGTATAACGAATAACGTATAACGTATATCGCATGACGTATAACATATAACGTATAACGTATAACGTACAACGTATAACGTATAACGTATATCCTATAACGCATAACGTATAACGTATAACGTATAACGTATAACGTATAACGTATAACGTATAACGTATAACGTAAAACGTATAACGTATAACGTATAACGTATAACGTATAACGTATAACGTATAACGTATAACGTATAACGTATAACGTATAACGTACAGCGTCTAACGTATAACGAATAACGTATAACGTATAACGTATAACGTATAACTTATAACGTATAACGTATAACGTATAACGTATAACGTATAACGTATAACGTATGTCGTATATAGTATAACGTATAACGTATAACGTATAACGTATAACGTATAACGTATAATGTATAACGTATAACGTATAACGTATAACGTATAACGTATAACGTATAACGTATAACGTATAACGTATAACGTATAACGTATAATGTATAACGTATAACGTATAACGTATAACGTATAACGTATATCGCATGACGTATAACGCATAACGTATAACGTATAACGTACAACGTATAACGTATGAGGTATATCCTATAACGCATAACGTATAACGTATAACGTATAATGTATAACGTATAACCTATAACGTATAACGTATAACGTATAACGTATAACGTATAACGTATAACGTATAACGTATAACGTATAACGCATAACGTATAACGTATAACGTATAACGTATAACGTATAACGTATAACGTACAACGTTTAACGTATAACGTATAACGTATAACGTATAACATATAACGTATAACGTACAACGTCTAACGTATAACGTATAACGTATAACGTATAACGTACAACGTATAACGTATAACGTATAACGTATAACGTATAACGTATAACGTATAACGTATAACGTATAACGTATAACGTATAGCGTATAACGTATAACGATTAACGTAAAACGTATGACGTATTACATATTACGTATATCGTATAACGTATAACGTATAACGTATAACGTATAACGTATAACGTATAACGTATAACGTATAACGTATAACGTATAACGTATAACGTATAACGTATAACGTATAACGTATAACGTATAACGTATAACGTATAACGTATAACGTATAACGTATAACGTATAACGTATAACGTACAACGTTTAACGTATAACGTATAACGTAGAACGTATAACGTATAACGTATAACGTATAACGCATAACGTATAACGTATAACGTATAACGTATAACGTATAACGTATAACGTATAACGTACAACGTTTAACGTATAACGTATAACGTAGAACGTATAACGTATAACGTATAACGTATAACGGATGACGTATAACGTATAACGTACAACGTTTAACGTATAACGTATAACGTAGAACGTATAACGTACAACGTATAACGTATAACGTCCAACGTATAACGTATAACGTATATCCTATAGCCCATAACGTATAACGTATAACGTATAACGTATAACGTATAACGTATAACGTATAACGTATAACGTATAACGTATAACGTATAACGTATAACGTATAACGTATAACGTATAACGTATAACGTATAACGTATGTCGTATATAGTATAACGTATAACGTATAACGTATAACGTATAACGTATAACGTATAACGTATAACGTATAACGTATAACGTATAACGTATAACGTATAACGTATAACGTATAACGTATAACGTACAACGTTTAACGTATAACGTATAACGTAGAACGTATAACGTATAACGTATAACGTATAACGGATGACGTATAACGTATAACGTACAACGTATAACGTATAACGTATAACGTAGAACGTATAACGTACAACGTATAACGTATAACGTACAACGTATAACGTATAACGTATATCCTATAACGCATAACGTATAACGTATAACGTATAACGTATAACGTATAACGTATAACGTATAACGTATAACGTATAACGTATAACGTATAACGTATAACGTATAACGTATAATGTATAACGTATAACGTATAACGTATAACGTATAACGTATAACGTATAACGTATAACGTATAACGTATAACGTATAACGTATAATGTATAACGTATAACGTATAACGAATAACATATAACGTATAACGTATAACGTATAACGTATAACGTATAACGTATAACGTATAACGTATAACGTATAACGTATAACGTATAACGTATAACGTACAACGTCTAACGTATAACGTATAACGTATAACGTATAACGTACAACGTATAACGTATAACGTATAACGTATAACGTATAACGTATAACGTATAACGTATAACGTATAACGTATAACGTATAGCGTATAACGTATAACGTATAACGATTAACGTAAAACGTATGACGTATTACGTATTACGTATATCGTATAACGTATAACGTATAACGTATAACGTATAACGTATAACGTATAACGTACAACGTTTAACGTATAACGTATAACGTAGAACGTATAACGTATAACGTATAACGTATAACGCATAACGTATAACGTATAACGTATAACGTATAACGTATAACGTATAACGTATAACGTACAACGTTTAACGTATAACGTATAACGTAGAACGTATAACGTATAACGTATAACGTATAACGGATGACGTATAACGTATAACGTACAAGGTTTAACGTATAACGTATAACGTAGAACGTATAACGTACAACGTATAACGTATAACGTCCAACGTATAACGTATAACGTATATCCTATAACCCATAACGTATAACGTATAACGTATAACGTATAACGTATAACGTATAACGTATAACGTATAACGTATAACGTATAACGTATAACGTATAACGTATAACGTATAACGTATAACGTATAACGTATGTCGTATATAGTATAACGTATAACGTATAACGTATAACGTATAACGTATAACGTATAACGTATAATGTATAACGTATAACGTATAACGTATAACGTATAACGTATAACGTATAACGTATAACGTATAACGTATAACGTATAACGTATAATGTATAACGTATAACGTATAACGTATAACGTATAACGTATATCGCATGACGTATAACGCATAACGCATAACGTATAACGTACAACGTATAACGTATGAGGTATATCCTATAACGCATAACGTATAACGTATAACGTATAATGTATAACGTATAACGTATAACGTATAACGTATAACGTATAACGTATAACGTATAACGTATAACGTATAACGCATAACGTATAACGTATAACGTATAACGTATAACGTATAACGTATAACGTATAACGTACAACGTTTAACGTATAACGTATAACGTAGAACGTATAACGTATAACGTATAACGTATAACGGATGACGTATAACGTATAACGTACAACGTATAACGTATAACGTATAACGTAGAACGTATAACGTACAACGTATAACGTATAACGTACAACGTATAACGTATAACGTATAACGTATAACGTATGTCGTATAACGTATAACGTATAACGTATAACGTATAACGTATAACGTATAACGTATAACGTATAACGTATAACGTATAACGTATAACGTATAAGGTATAACGTATAACTTATAACGTATAACGTATAACGTATAATGTATAACGTATAACGTATAACGTATAACGTATAACGTATAACGCATATCGCATGACGTATAACGCATAACGTATAACGTATAACGTATAACGTATAACGAATAACGTATAACGTATATCGCATGACGTATAACATATAACGTATAACGTATAACGTACAACGTATAACGTATAACGTATATCCTATAACGCATAACGTATAACGTATAACGTATAACGTATAACGTATAACGTATAACGTATAACGTATAACGTATAACGTATAACGTATAACGTATAACGTATAACGTATAACGTATAACGTATAACGTATAACGTATAACGTATAACGTATAACGTATAACGTACAGCGTCTAACGTATAACGAATAACGTATAACGTATAACGTATAACGTATAACTTATAACGTATAACGTATAACGTATAACGTATAACGTATAACGTATAACGTATAACGTATGTCGTATATAGTATAACGTATAACGTATAACGTATAACGTATAACGTATAACGTATAATGTATAACGTATAACGTATAACGTATAACGTATAACGTATAACGTATAACGTATAACGTATAACGTATAACGTATAACGTATAATGTATAACGTATAACGTATAACGTATAACGTATAACGTATATCGCATGACGTATAACGCATAACGTATAACGTATAACGTACAACGTATAACGTATGAGGTATATCCTATTACGCATAACGTATAACGTATAACGTATAATGTATAACGTATAACCTATAACGTATAACGTATAACGTATAACGTATAACGTATAACGTATAACGTATAACGTATAACGCATAACGTATAACGTATAACGTATAACGTATAACGTATAACGTATAACGTACAACGTTTAACGTATAACGTATAACGTATAACGTATAACATATAACGTATAACGTATAACGTATAACGTATAACGTATAACGTATAACGTATAACGTACAACGTTTAACGTATAACGTATAACGTAGAACGTATAACGTATAACGTATACCGTATAACGGATGACGTATAACGTATAACGTACAACGTATAACGTATAACGTATAACGTATAACGCATAACGTATAACGTATAACGTATAACGTATAACGTATAACGTATAACGTATAACGTACAACGTTTAACGTATAACGTATAACGTAGAACGTATAACGTATAACGTATAACGTATAACGCATAACGTATAACGTATAACGTATAACGTATAACGTATAACGTATAACGTATAACGTACAACGTTTAACGTATAACGTATAACGTAGAACGTATAACGTATAACGTATAACGTATAACGGATGACGTATAACGTATAACGTACAACGTTTAACGTATAACGTATAACGTAGAACGTATAACGTACAACGTATAACGTATAACGTCCAACGTATAGCGTATAACGTATATCCTATAACCCATAACGTATAACGTATAACGTATAACGTATAACGTATAACGTATAACGTATAACGTATAACGTATAACGTATAACGTATAACGTATAACGTATAACGTATAACGTATAACGTATGTCGTATAACGTATAACGTATATCGCATGACGTATAACGTATAATGTATAACGTATAACGTATAACGTATAACGTATAACGTATATCGCATGACGTATAACGCATAACGTATAACGTATAACGTACAACGTATAACGTATGAGGTATATCCTATAACGCATAACGTATAACGTATAACGTATAATGTATAACGTATAACGTATAACGTATAACGTATAACGTATAACGTATAACGTATAACGTATAACGTATAACGCATAACGTATAACGTATAACGTATAACGTATAACGTATAACGTATATCGTACAACGTTTAACGTATAACGTATAACGTAGAACGTATAACGTATAACGTATAACGTATAACGTATAACGTATAACGTATAACGTATAACGTATAACGTATAACGTATAACGTATAACGTATAACGTATAACGTATAATGTATAACGTATAACGTATAACGAATAACGTATAACGTATAACGTATAACGTATAACGTATAACGTATAACGTATAGCGTATAACGTATAACGTATAACGTATAACGTACAACGTCTAACGTATAACGTATAACGTATAACGTATAACGTACAACGTATAACGTATAACGTATAACGTATAACGTATAACGTATAACGTATAACGTATAACGTATAACGTATAACGTATAACGTATAGCGTATAACGTATAACGTATAACGATTAACGTAAAACGTATGACGTATTACATATTACGTATATCGTATAACGTATAACGTATAACGTATAACGTATAACGTATAACGTATAACGTATAACGTATAACGTATAACGTATAACGTATAACGTATAACGCATAACGTATAACGTATAACGTATAACGTATAACGTATAACGTATAACGTATAACGTACAACGTTTAACGTATAACGTATAACGTAGAACGTATAACGTATAACGTATAACGTATAACGCATAACGTATAACGTATAACGTATAACGTATAACGTATAACGTACAACGTTCAACGTACAACGTATAATGTATAACGTATAACGTATAACGTATAACGTATAAGGTATAACGTATAACGTATAACGTATAACGTATAACGTATAACGTATAACGTATAACGTATAACGTATAACGTACAACGTTTAACGTATAACGTATAACGTAGAACGTATAACGTATAACGTATAACGTATAACGGATGACGTATAACGTATAACGTATAACGTAGAACGTATAACGTATAACGTATAACGTATAACGGATGACGTATAACGTATAACGTACAACGTTTAACGTATAACGTATAACGTAGAACGTATAACGTACAACGTATAACGTATAACGTCCAACGTATAACGTATAACGTATATCCTATAACCCATAACGTATAACGTATAACGTATAACGTATAACGTATAACGTATAACGTATAACGTATAACGTATAACGTATAACGTATAACGTATAACGTATAACGTATAACGTATAACGTATAACGTATGTCGTATATAGTATAACGTATAACGTATAACGTATAACGTATAACGTATAACGTATAATGTATAACGTATAACGTATAACGTATAACGTATAACGTATAACGTATAACGTATAACGTATAACGTATAACGTATAACGTATAATGTATAACGTATAACGTATAACGTATAACGTATAACGTATATCGCATGACGTATAACGCATAACGCATAACGTATAACGTACAACGTATAACGTATGAGGTATATCCTATAACGCATAACGTATAACGTATAACGTATAATGTATAACGTATAACGTATAACGTATAACGTATAACGTATAACGTATAACGTATAACGTATAACGTATAACGCATAACGTATAACGTATAACGTATAACGTATAACGTATAACGTATAACGTATAACGTACAACGTTTAACGTATAACGTATAACGTAGAACGTATAACGTATAACGTATAACGTATAACGGATGACGTATAACGTATAACGTACAACGTATAACGTATAACGTATAACGTAGAACGTATAACGTACAACGTATAACGTATAACGTACAACGTATAACGTATAACGTATAACGTATAACGTATGTCGTATAACGTATAACGTATAACGTATAACGTATAACGTATAACGTATAACGTATAACGTATAACGTATAACGTATAACGTATAACGTATAAGGTATAACGTATAACTTATAACGTATAACGTATAACGTATAATGTATAACGTATAACGTATAACGTATAACGTATAACGTATAACGCATATCGCATGACGTATAACGCATAACGTATAACGTATAACGTATAACGTATAACGAATAACGTATAACGTATATCGCATGACGTATAACATATAACGTATAACGTATAACGTACAACGTATAACGTATAACGTATATCCTATAACGCATAACGTATAACGTATAACGTATAACGTATAACGTATAACGTATAACGTATAACGTATAACGTATAACGTATAACGTATAACGTATAACGTATAACGTATAACGTATAACGTATAACGTATAACGTATAACGTATAACGTATAACGTATAACGTATAACGTATAACGTACAGCGTCTAACGTATAACGAATAACGTATAACGTATAACGTATAACGTATAACTTATAACGTATAACGTATAACGTATAACGTATAACGTATAACGTATAACGTATAACGTATGTCGTATATAGTATAACGTATAACGTATAACGTATAACGTATAACGTATAACGTATAATGTATAACGTATAACGTATAACGTATAACGTATAACGTATAACGTATAACGTATAACGTATAACGTATAACGTATAACGTATAATGTATAACGTATAACGTATAACGTATAACGTATAACGTATATCGCATGACGTATAACGCATAACGTATAACGTATAACGTACAACGTATAACGTATGAGGTATATCCTATTACGCATAACGTATAACGTATAACGTATAATGTATAACGTATAACCTATAACGTATAACGTATAACGTATAACGTATAACGTATAACGTATAACGTATAACGTATAACGCATAACGTATAACGTATAACGTATAACGTATAACGTATAACGTATAACGTACAACGTTTAACGTATAACGTATAACGTATAACGTATAACATATAACGTATAACGTATAACGTATAACGTATAACGTATAACGTATAACGTATAACGTACAACGTTTAACGTATAACGTATAACGTAGAACGTATAACGTATAACGTATACCGTATAACGGATGACGTATAACGTATAACGTACAACGTATAACGTATAACGTATAACGTATAACGCATAACGTATAACGTATAACGTATAACGTATAACGTATAACGTATAACGTATAACGTACAACGTTTAACGTATAACGTATAACGTAGAACGTATAACGTATAACGTATAACGTATAACGCATAACGTATAACGTATAACGTATAACGTATAACGTATAACGTATAACGTATAACGTACAACGTTTAACGTATAACGTATAACGTAGAACGTATAACGTATAACGTATAACGTATAACGGATGACGTATAACGTATAACGTACAACGTTTAACGTATAACGTATAACGTAGAACGTATAACGTACAACGTATAACGTATAACGTCCAACGTATAGCGTATAACGTATATCCTATAACCCATAACGTATAACGTATAACGTATAACGTATAACGTATAACGTATAACGTATAACGTATAACGTATAACGTATAACGTATAACGTATAACGTATAACGTATAACGTATAACGTATGTCGTATAACGTATAACGTATATCGCATGACGTATAACGTATAATGTATAACGTATAACGTATAACGTATAACGTATAACGTATATCGCATGACGTATAACGCATACCGTATAACGTATAACGTACAACGTATAACGTATGAGGTATATCCTATAACGCATAACGTATAACGTATAACGTATAATGTATAACGTATAACGTATAACGTATAACGTATAACGTATAACGTATAACGTATAACGTATAACGTATAACGCATAACGTATAACGTATAACGT
Source organism: Ptiloglossa arizonensis (assembly GCF_051014685.1). Classification (NCBI taxonomy): domain Eukaryota; kingdom Metazoa; phylum Arthropoda; class Insecta; order Hymenoptera; family Colletidae; genus Ptiloglossa; species Ptiloglossa arizonensis. Next base: position 1,026,384 of record NW_027478447.1, on the reverse strand, counting down.
ATAACGTATAACGTATAACGTATATCGTACAACGTTTAACGTATAACGTATAACGTAGAACGTATAACGTATAACGTATAACGTATAACGTATAACGTATAACGTATAACGTATAACGTATAACGTATAACGTATAACGTATAACGTATAACGTATAACGTATAATGTATAACGTATAACGTATAACGAATAACGTATAACGTATAACGTATAACGTATAACGTATAACGTATAACGTATAGCGTATAACGTATAACGTATAACGTATAACGTACAACGTCTAACGTATAACGTATAACGTATAACGTATAACGTACAACGTATAACGTATAACGTATAACGTATAACGTATAACGTATAACGTATAACGTATAACGTATAACGTATAACGTATAACGTATAGCGTATAACGTATAACGTATAACGATTAACGTAAAACGTATGACGTATTACATATTACGTATATCGTATAACGTATAACGTATAACGTATAACGTATAACGTATAACGTATAACGTATAACGTATAACGTATAACGTATAACGTATAACGTATAACGCATAACGTATAACGTATAACGTATAACGTATAACGTATAACGTATAACGTATAACGTACAACGTTTAACGTATAACGTATAACGTAGAACGTATAACGTATAACGTATAACGTGTAACGCATAACGTATAACGTATAACGTATAACGTATAACGTATAACGTACAACGTTCAACGTACAACGTATAATGTATAACGTATAACGTATAACGTATAACGTATAAGGTATAACGTATAACGTATAACGTATAACGTATAACGTATAACGTATAACGTATAACGTATAACGTATAACGTACAACGTTTAACGTATAACGTATAACGTAGAACGTATAACGTATAACGTATAACGTATAACGGATGACGTATAACGTATAACGTACAACGTATAACGTATAACGTATAACGTAGAACGTATAACGTACAACGTATAACGTATAACGTACAACGTATAACGTATAACGTATATCCTATAAGGCATAACGTATAACGTATAACGTATAACGTATAACGTATAACGTATAACGTATAACGTATAACGTATAACGTATAACGTATAACGTATAACGTATGTCGTATATAGTATAACGTATAACGTATAACGTATAACGTATAACGTATAACGTATAACGTAGAACGTATAACGTACAACGTATAACGTATAACGTACAACGTATAACGTATAACGTATAACGTATAACGTATGTTGTATAACGTATAACGTATAACGTATAACGTATAACGTATAACGTATAACGTATAACGTATAACGTATAACGTATAACGTATAAGGTATAACGTATAACTTATAACGTATAACGTATAACGTATAATGTATAACGTATAACGTATAACGTATAACGTATAACGTATAACGTATATCGCATGACGTATAACGCATAACGTATAACGTATAACGTATAACGTATAACGAATAACGTATAACGTATATCGCATGACGTATAACATATAACGTATAACGTATAACGTACAACGTATAACGTATAACGTATATCCTATAACGCATAACGTATAACGTATAACGTATAACGTATAACGTATAACGTATAACGTATAACGTATAACGTATAACGTATAACGTATAACGTATAACGTATAACGTATAACGTATAACGTATAACGTATAACGTATAACGTATAACCTATAACGTATAACGTACAGCGTCTAACGTATAACGAATAACGTATAACGTATAACGTATAACGTATAACTTATAACGTATAACGTATAACGTATAACGTATAACGTATAACGTATAACGTATGTCGTATATAGTATAACGTATAACGTATAACGTATAACGTATAACGTATAACGTATAACGTATAATGTATAACGTATAACGTACAACGTATAACGTATAACGTCCAACGTATAACGTATAACGTATATCCTATAACCCATAACGTATAACGTATAACGTATAACGTATAACGTATAACGTATAACGTATAACGTATAACGTATAACGTATAACGTATAACGTATAACGTATAAAGTATAACGTATAACGTATGTCGTATAACGTATAACGTATATCGCATGACGTATAACGTATAATGTATAACGTATAACGTATAACGTATAACGTATAACGTATATCGCATGACGTATAACGCATAACGTATAACGTATAACGTACAACGTATAACGTATGAGGTATATCCTATAACGCATAACGTATAACGTATAACGTATAATGTATAACGTATAACGTATAACGTATAACGTATAACGTATAACGTATAACGTATAACGTATAACGTATAACGTATAACGCATAACGTATAACGTATAACGTATAACGTATAACGTATAACGTATATCGTACAACGTTTAACGTATAACGTATAACGTAGAACGTATAACGTATAACGTATAACGTATAACGGATGACGTATAACGTATAACGTATAACGTATAACGTATAACGTATAACGTATAATGTATAACGTATAACGTACAACGTATAACGTATAACGTCCAACGTATAACGTATAACGTATATCCTATAACCCATAACGTATAACGTATAACGTATAACGTATAACGTATAACGTATAACGTATAACGTATAACGTATAACGTATAACGTATAACGTATAACGTATAACGTATAACGTATAAAGTATAACGTATAACGTATGTCGTATAACGTATAACGTATATCGCATGACGTATAACGTATAATGTATAACGTATAACGTATAACGTATAACGTATAACGTATATCGCATGACGTATAACGCATAACGTATAACGTATAACGTACAACGTATAACGTATGAGGTATATCCTATAACGCATAACGTATAACGTATAACGTATAATGTATAACGTATAACGTATAACGTATAACGTATAACGTATAACGTATAACGTATAACGTATAACGTATAACGCATAACGTATAACGTATAACGTATAACGTATAACGTATAACGTATATCGTACAACGTTTAACGTATAACGTATAACGTAGAACGTATAACGTATAACGTATAACGTATAACGGATGACGTATAACGTATAACGTACAACGTATAACGTATAACGTATAACGTAGAACGTATAACGTACAACGTATAACGTATAACGTACAACGTATAACGTATAACGTATATCCTATAACGCATAACGTATAACGTATAACGTATAACGTATAACGTATAACGTATAACGTATAACGTATAACGTATAACGTATAACGTATAACGTATAACGTATAACGTATGTCGTATATAGTATAACGTATAACGTATAACGTATAACGTATAACGTATAACATATAACGTATAACGTATAACGTATAACGTATAACGTATAACGTAGAACGTATAACGTACAACGTATAACGTATAACGTACAACGTATAACGTATAACGTATATCCTATAACGCATAACGTATAACGTATAACGTATAACGTATAACGTATAACGTATAACGTATAACGTATAACGTATAACGTATAACGTATAACGTATAACGTATAACGTATGTCGTATATAGTATAACGTATAACGTATAACGTATAACGTATAACGTATAACATATAACGTATAACGTATAACGTATAACGTATAACGTATAACGCATAACGTATAACGTATGTCGTATATAGTATAACGTATAACGTATAACGTATAACATATAACGTATAACGTATAACGTATAATGTATAACGTATAACGTATAACGTATAACGTATAACGTATAACGTATAACGTATAACGTATAACGTATAACGTATAACGTATAACGTATAACGTATAACGTATAACGTATAATGTATAACGTATAACGTATAACGAATAACGTATAACGTATAACGTATAACGTATAACGTATAACGTATAACGTATAGCGTATAACGTATAACGTATAACGTATAACGTACAACGTCTAACGTATAACGTATAACGTATAACGTATAACGTACAACGTATAACGTATAACGTATAACGTATAACGTATAACGTATAACGTATAACGTATAACGTATAACGTATAACGTATAACGTATAACGTATAACGTATAACGTATAACGTATAACGTATAACGTATAGCGTATAACGTATAACGTATAACGATTAACGTAAAACGTATGACGTATTACATATTACGTATATCGTATAACGTATAACGTATAACGTATAACGTATAACGTATAACGTATAACGTATAACGTATAACGTATAACGTATAACGTATAACGTATAACGCATAACGTATAACGTATAACGTATAACGTATAACGTATAACGTATAACGTATAACGTACAACGTTTAACGTATAACGTATAACGTAGAACGTATAACGTATAACGTATAACGTATAACGCATAACGTATAACGTATAACGTATAACGTATAACGTATAACGTACAACGTTCAACGTACAACGTATAATGTATAACGTATAACGTATAACGTATAACGTATAAGGTATAACGTATAACGTATAACGTATAACGTATAACGTATAACGTATAACGTATAACGTATAACGTATAACGTACAACGTTTAACGTATAACGTATAACGTAGAACGTATAACGTATAACGTATAACGTATAACGGATGACGTATAACGTATAACGTACAACGTATAACGTATAACGTATAACGTAGAACGTATAACGTACAACGTATAACGTATAACGTACAACGTATAACGTATAACGTATATCCTATAACGCATAACGTATAACGTATAACGTATAACGTATAACGTATAACGTATAACGTATAACGTATAACGTATAACGTATAACGTATGTCGTATATAGTATAACGTATAACGTATAACGTATAACGTATAACGTATAACGTATAACGTATAACGTATAACGTATAACGTATAACGTATAACGTATGTCGTATATAGTATAACGTATAACGTATAACGTATAACGTATAACGTATAACGTATAATGTATAACGTATAACGTATAACGTATAACGTATAACGTATAACGTATAACGTATAACGTATAACGTATAACGTATAACGTATAATGTATAACGTATAACGTATAACGAATAACATATAACGTATAACGTATAACGTATAACGTATAACGTATAACGTATAACGTATAACGTATAACGTATAACGTATAACGTATAACGTATAACGTATAACGTACAACGTCTAACGTATAACGTATAACGTATAACGTATAACGTACAACGTATAACGTATAACGTATAACGTATAACGTATAACGTATAACGTATAACGTATAACGTATAACGTATAACGTATAACGTATAACGTATAGCGTATAACGTATAACGTATAACGATAAACGTAAAACGTATGACGTATTACATATTACGTATATCGTATAACGTATAACGTACAACGTTTAACGTATAACGTATAACGTAGAACGTATAACGTATAACGTATAACGTATAACGCATAACGTATAACGTATAACGTATAACGTATAACGTATAACGTATAACGTATAACGTATAACGTATAACGTATAACGTATAACGTAGAACGTATAACGTACAACGTATAACGTATAACGTACAACGTATAACGTATAACGTATAACGTATAACGTATGTCGTATAACGTATAACGTATAACGTATAACGTATAACGTATAACGTATAACGTATAACGTATAACGTATAACGTATAACGTATAAGGTATAACGTATAACTTATAACGTATAACGTATAACGTATAATGTATAACGTATAACGTATAACGTATAACGTATAACGTATAACGTATATCGCATGACGTATAACGCATAACATATAACGTATAACGTATAACGTATAACGAATAACGTATAACGTATATCGCATGACGTATAACATATAACGTATAACGTATAACGTACAACGTATAACGTATAACGTATATCCTATAACGCATAACGTATAACGTATAACGTATAACGTATAACGTATAACGTATAACGTATAACGTATAACGTATAACGTATAACGTATAACGTATAACGTATAACGTATAACGTATAACGTATAACGTATAACGTATAACGTATAACCTATAACGTATAACGTACAGCGTCTAACGTATAACGAATAACGTATAACGTATAACGTATAACGTATAACTTATAACGTATAACGTATAACGTATAACGTATAACGTATAACGTATAACGTATGTCGTATATAGTATAACGTATAACGTATAACGTATAACGTATAACGTATAACGTATAATGTATAACGTATAACGTATAACGTATAACGTATAACGTATAACGTATAACGTATAACGTATAACGTATAACGTATAACGTATAACGTATAATGTATAACGTATAACGTACAACGTATAACGTATAACGTCCAACGTATAACGTATAACGTATATCCTATAACCCATAACGTATAACGTATAACGTATAACGTATAACGTATAACGTATAACGTATAACGTATAACGTATAACGTATAACGTATAACGTATAACGTATAAAGTATAACGTATAACGTATGTCGTATAACGCATAACGTATATCGCATGACGTATAACGTATAATGTATAACGTATAACGTATAACGTATAACGTATAACGTATATCGCATGACGTATAACGCATAACGTATAACGTATAACGTACAACGTATAACGTATGAGGTATATCCTATAACGCATAACGTATAACGTATAACGTATAATGTATAACGTATAACGTATAACGTATAACGTATAACGTATAACGTATAACGTATAACGTATAACGTATAACGCATAACGTATAACGTATAACGTATAACGTATAACGTATAACGTATATCGTACAACGTTTAACGTATAACGTATAACGTAGAACGTATAACGTATAACGTATAACGTATAACGGATGACGTATAACGTATAACGTATAACGTATAACGTATAACGTATAACGTATAATGTATAACGTATAACGTACAACGTATAACGTATAACGTCCAACGTATAACGTATAACGTATATCCTATAACCCATAACGTATAACGTATAACGTATAACGTATAACGTATAACGTATAACGTATAACGTATAACGTATAACGTATAACGTATAACGTATAACGTATAACGCATAAGGTATAACGTATAACTTATAACGTATAACGTATAACGTATAATGTATAACGTATAACGTATAACGTATAACGTATAACGTATAACGTATATCGCATGACGTATAACGCATAACGTATAACGTATAACGTATAACGTATAACGAATAACGTATAACGTATATCGCATGACGTATAACATATAACGTATAACGTATAACGTACAACGTATAACGTATAACGTACAACGTATAACGTATAACGTATAACGTAGAACGTATAACGTACAACGTATAACGTATAACCTACAACGTATAACGTATAACGTGTATCCTATAACGCATAACGTATAACGTATAACGTATAACGTATAATGTATAACGTATAACGTATAACGAATAACGTATAACGTATAACGTATAATGTATAACGTATAACGAATAACTTATAACGTATAACGTATAACGTATAACGTATAATGTATAACGTATAACGTATGTCGTATATAGTATAACGTATAACGTATAACGTATAACGTATAACGTATAACGTATAATGTATAACGTATAACGTATAACGTATAACGTATAACGTATAACGTATAACGTATAACGTATAACGTATAACGTATAACGTATAACGTATAATGTATAACGTATAACGTATATCGTATAACGTATAACGTATATCGCATGACGTATAACGCATAACGTATAACGTATAACGTACAACGTATAACGTATGAGGTATATCCTATAACGCATAACGTATAACGTATAACGTATAATGTATAACGTATAACCTATAACGTATAACGTATAACGTATAACGTATAACGTATAACGTATAACGTATAACGTATAACGCATAACGTATAACGTATAACGTATAACGTATAACGTATAACGTATAACGTACAACGTTTAACGTATAACGTATAACGTAGAACGTATAACGTATAACGTATAACGTATAACGGATGACGTATAACGTATAACGTACAACGTATAACGTATAACGTATAACGTAGAACGTATAACGTACAACGTATAACGTATAACGTACAACGTATAACGTATAACGTATATCCTATAACGCATAACGTATAACGTATAACTTATAACGTATAATGTATAACGTATAACGTATAACGAATAACGTATAACGTATAACGTATAACGTATAACGTATAACGTATAACGTATAACGTATAACGTATAACGTATAACGTATAACGTATAACGTATAGCGTATAACGTATAACGTATAACGTATACCGTACAACGTATAACGTATAACGTATAACGTATAACGTATAACGTATAACGTATAACGTATAACGTATAACGTATGACGTACAACGTTTAACGTATACCGTATAACGAATAACGTATAACGTATATCGCATGACGTATAACATATAACGTATAACGTATAACGTACAACGTATAACGTATAACGTATATCCTATAACGCATAACGTAAAACGTATAACGTATAACGTATAACGTATAACGTATAACGTATAACGTATAACGTATAACGTATAACGTATAACGTATAACGTATAACGTATAACGTATAACGTATAACGTATAACGTACAGCGTCTAACGTATAACGAATAACGTATAACGTATAACGTATAACATATAACGTATAACGTATAACGTACAACGTATAACGTATAACGTATATCCTATAACGCATAACGTATAACGTATAACGTATAACGTATAACGTATAACGTATAACGTATAACGTATAACGTATAACGTATAACGTATAACGTATAACGTATAACGTATAACGTATAACGTATAACGTATAACGTATAACGTATAACGTATAACGTACAGCGTCTAACGTATAACGAATAACGTATAACGTACAACGTATAACGTATAACGTATATCCTATAACGCATAACGTATAACGTATAACGTATAACGTATAACGTATAACGTATAACGTATAACGTATAACGTATAACGTATAACGTATAACGTATAACGTATAACGTATGTCGTATATAGTATAACGTATAACGTATAACGTATAACGTATAACGTATAACGTACAATGTATAACGTATAACGTATAACGTATAGCGTATAACGTATAACGTATAACGTATAACGTATAACGTATAACGTATAACGTATAATGTATAACGTATAACGTATAACGTATAACGTATAACGTATATCGCATGACGTATAACGCATAACGTATAACGTATAACGTACAACGTATAACATATAACGTATATCCTATAACGCATAACGTATAACGTATAACGTATAACGTTTAACGTATAACGTATAACGTAGAACGTATAACGTATAACGTATAACGTATAACGGATGACGTATAACGTATAACGTACAACGTATAACGTATAACGTATAACGTAGAACGTATAACGTATAACGTACAACGTATAACGTATAACGTACAACGTATAACGTATAACGTATATCCTATAACGCATAACGTATAACGTATAACGTATAACGTATAACGTATAACGTATAACGTATAACGTATAACGTATAACGTATAACGTATAACGTATAACGTATGTCGTATATAGTATAACGTATAACGTATAACGTATAACGTATAACGTATAACGTATAATGTATAACGTATAACGTATAACGTATAACGTATAACGTATAACGTATAACGTATAACGTATAACGTATAACGTATAACGTATAATGTATAACGTATAACGTATAACGTATAACGTATAACGTATATCGCATGACGTATAACGCATAACGTATAACGTATAACGTACAACGTATAACGTATGAGGTATATCCTATAACGCATAACGTATAAGGTATAACGTATAATGTATAACGTATAACGTATAACGTATAACGTATAACGTATAACGTATAACGTATAACGTATAACGTATAACGTATAACGTATAACGTATAACGTATAACGTATAACGTACAGCGTCTAACGTATAACGAATAACGTATAACGTATAACGTATAACGTATAACGTATAACTTATAACGCATAACGTATAACGTATAACGTATAACGTATAACGTATAACGTATAACGTATAACGTATAACGTGTAACGTATAACGTATAACGTATAACGTATAACGTATAACGTATAACGTACAACGTTCAACGTACAACGTATAATGTATAACGTATAACGTATAACGTATAACGTATAAGGTATAACGTATAACGTATAACGCATAACGTATAACGTATAACGTATAACGTATAACGTATAACGTATAACGTATAACGTATAACGTATAACGTATAACGTATAGCGTATAACGTATAACGTATAACGTATACCGTACAACGTATAACGTATAACGTATAACGTATAACGTATAACGTATAACGTATAACGTATAACGTATAACGTATAACGTATAACGTATAACGTATAACGTATAACGTATAACGTATAACGTATAACGTATAATGTATAACGTATAACGTATAACGTATAACGTATAACGTAGAACGTATAACGTACAACGTATAACGTATAACGTACAACGTATAACGTATAACGTATATCCTATAACGCATAACGTATAACGTATAACGTATGACGTATAACGTATAACGTACAACGTTTAACGTATAACGTATAACGTAGAACGTATAACGTACAACGTATAACGTATAACGTACAACGTATAACGTACAACGTATAACGTATGAGGTATATCCTATAACGCATAATGTATAACGTATAACGTATAATGTATAACGTATAACGTATAATGTATAACGTATAACGTATAACGTATAACGTATAACGTATAACGTATAACGTAGAACGTATAACGTACAACGTATAACGTATAACGTACAACGTATAACGTATAACGTATATCCTATAACGCATAACGTATAACGTATAACGTATGACGTATAACGTATAACGTACAACGTTTAACGTATAACGTATAACGTAGAACGTATAACGTACAACGTATAACGTATAACGTACAACGTATAACGTATAACGTATAACGTATAACGTATAACGTATAACGTATAACGTATAACGTATAACGTATAACGTATAACGTATAACGTATAACGTATGTCGTATAACGTATAACGTATAACGTATAACGTATAACGTATAACGTATAACGTATAACGTATAACGTATAACGTATAACGTATAACGTATAACGTATAACGTATAACGTACAACGTTCAACGTACAACGTATAATGTATAACGTATAACGTATAACGTATAACGTATAAGGTATAACGTAAACGTATAACGTATAACGTATAACGTATAACGTATAACGTATAACGTATAACGTATAACGTATAATGTATAACGTATAACGTATAACGTATAACGTATAACGTATAACGTATAATGTATAACGTATAACGTATAACGTATAACGTATAACGTATAACGTATAACGTATAACGTAGAACGTATAACGTACAACGTATAACGTATAACGTACAACGTATAACGTATAACGTATATCCTATAACGCATAACGTATAACGTATAACGTATAACGTATAACGTATAACGTATAACGTATAACGTATAACGTATAACGTATAACGTATAACGTATAACGTATAACGTATAACGTATAACGTATAACGTACAGCGTCTAACGTATAACGAATAACGTATAACGTATAACGTATAACGTATAACGTATAACTTATAACGCATAACGTATAACGTATAACGTATAACGTATAACGTATAACGTATAACGTATAACGTATAACGTGTAACGTATAACGTATAACGTATAACGTATAACGTATAACGTATAACGTACAACGTTCAACGTACAACGTATAATGTATAACGTATAACGTATAACGTATAACGTATAACGTATGACGTATAACGTATAACGTACAACGTTTAACGTATAACGTATAACGTAGAACGTATAACGTACAACGTATAACGTATAACGTACAACGTATAACGTACAACGTATAACGTATGAGGTATATCCTATAACGCATAATGTATAACGTATAACGTATAATGTATAACGTATAACGTATAATGTATAACGTATAACGTATAACGTATAACGTATAACGTATAACGTATAACGTAGAACGTATAACGTACAACGTATAACGTATAACGTACAACGTATAACGTATAACGTATATCCTATAACGCATAACGTATAACGTATAACGTATGACGTATAACGTATAACGTACAACGTTTAACGTATAACGTATAACGTAGAACGTATAACGTACAACGTATAACGTATAACGTACAACGTATAACGTATAACGTATAACGTATAACGTATAACGTATAACGTATAACGTATAACGTATAACGTATAACGTATAACGTATGTCGTATAACGTATAACGTATAACGTATAACGTATAACGTATAACGTATAACGTATAACGTATAACGTATAACGTATAACGTATAACGTATAACGTATAACGTATAACGTACAACGTTCAACGTACAACGTATAATGTATAACGTATAACGTATAACGTATAACGTATAAGGTATAACGTAAACGTATAACGTATAACGTATAACGTATAACGTATAACGTATAACGTATAACGTATAACGTATAATGTATAACGTATAACGTATAACGTATAACGTATAACGTATAACGTATAATGTATAACGTATAACGTATAACGTATAACGTATAACGTATAACGTATAACGTATAACGTAGAACGTATAACGTACAACGTATAACGTATAACGTACAACGTATAACGTATAACGTATATCCTATAACGCATAACGTATAACGTATAACGTATAACGTATAACGTATAACGTATAACGTATAACGTATAACGTATAACGTATAACGTATAACGTATAACGTATGTCGTATATAGTATAACGTATAACGTATAACGTATAACGTATAACGTATAACGTATAATGTATAACGTATAACGTATAACGTATAACGTATAACGTATAACGTATAACGTATAACGTATAACGTATAACGTATAACGTATAATGTATAACGTATAACGTATAACGTATAACGTATAACGTATATCGCATGACGTATAACGCATAACGTATAACGTATAACGTACAACGTATAACGTATGAGGTATATCCTATAACGCATAACGTATAACGTATAACGTATAATGTATAACGTATAACGTATAACGTATAACGTATAACGTATAACGTATAACGTATAACGTATAACGTATAACGTATAACGTATAACGTATAACGTATAACGTATAACGTATAACGTACAGCGTCTAACGTATAACGAATAACGTATAACGTATAACGTATAACGTATAACTTATAACGCATAACGTATAACGTATAACGTATAACGTATAACGTATAACGTATAACGTATAACGTATAACGTGTAACGTATAACGTATAACGTATAACGTATAACGTATAACGTATAACGTACAACGTTCAACGTACAACGTATAATGTATAACGTATAACGTATAACGTATAACGTATAAGGTATAACGTATAACGTATAACGTATAACGTGTAACGTATAACGTATAACGTATAACGTATAACGTATAACGTACAACGTTTAACGTATAACGCATAACGTAGAACGTATAACGTATAACGTATAACGTATAACGTATGACGTATAACGTATAACGTACAACGTTTAACGTATAACGTATAACGTATAACGTATAACGTACAACGTATAACGTATAACGTACAACGTATAACGTATAACGTATATCCTATAACGCATAACGTATAACGTATAACGTATAACGTATAACGTATAACGTATAATGTATAACGTATAACGTATAACGTATAACGTATAACGTATAACGTATAACGTATAACGTATAACGTATAACGTATAACGTATAATGTATAACGTATAACGTATAACGTATAACGTATAACGTATATCGCATGACGTATAACGCATAACGTATAACGTATAACGTACAACGTATAACGTATGAGGTATATCCTATAACGCATAATGTATAACGTATAACGTATAATGTATAACGTATAACGTATAATGTATAACGTATAACGTATAACGTATAACGTATAACGTATAACGTATAACGTAGAACGTATAACGTACAACGTATAACGTATAACGTACAACGTATAACGTATAACGTATATCCTATAACGCATAACGTATAACGTATAACGTATGACGTATAACGTATAACGTACAACGTTTAACGTATAACGTATAACGTAGAACGTATAACGTACAACGTATAACGTATAACGTACAACGTATAACGTATAACGTATATCCTATAACGCATAACGTATAACGTATAACGTATAACGTATAACGTATAACGTATAACGTATAACGTATAACGTATAACGTATAACGTATGTCGTATAACGTATAACGTATAACGTATAACGTATAACGTATAACGTATAACGTATAACGTATAACGTATAACGTATAACGTATAACGTATAACGTATAACGTATAACGTATAACGTACAACGTTCAACGTACAACGTATAATGTATAACGTATAACGTATAACGTATAACGTATAAGGTATAACGTAAACGTATAACGTATAACGTATAACGTATAACGTATAACGTATAACGTATAACGTATAACGTATAACGTATAACGTACAACGTTTAACGTATAACGTATAACGTAGAACGTATAACGTATAACGTATAACGTATAACGTATGACGTATAACGTATAACGTACAACGTTTAACGTATAACGTATAGCGTATAACGTATAACGTATAACGTATACCGTACAACGTATAACGTATAACGTATAACGTATAACGTATAACGTACAACGTTTAACGTATACCGTATAACGAATAACGTATAACCTATATCGCATGACGTATAACATATAACGTATAACGTATAACGTACAACGTATAACGTATAACGTATATCCTATAACGCATAACGTATAACGTATAACGTATAACGTATAACGTATAACGTATAACGTATAACGTATAACGTATAACGTATAACGTATAACGTATAACGTATAACGTATAACGTATAACGTACAACGTTCAACGTACAACGTATAATGTATAACGTATAACGTATAACGTAGAACGTATAACGTATAACGTATAACGTATAACGTATGACGTATAACGTATAACGTACAACGTTTAACGTATAACGTATAGCGTATAACGTATAACGTATAACGTATACCGTACAACGTATAACGTATAACGTATAACGTATAACGTATAACGTACAACGTTTAACGTATACCGTATAACGAATAACGTATAACGTATATCGCATGACGTATAACATATAACGTATAACGTATAACGTACAACGTATAACGTATAACGTATATCCTATAACGCATAACGTATAACGTATAACGTATAACGTATAACGTATAACGTATAACGTATAACGTATAACGTATAACGTATAACGTATAACGTATAACGTATAACGTATAACGTATAACGTACAACGTTCAACGTACAACGTATAATGTATAACGTATAACGTATAACGTATAACGTATAAGGTATAACGTATAACGTATAACGTATAACGTGTAACGTATAACGTATAACGTATAACGTATAACGTATAACGTACAACGTTTAACGTATAACGCATAACGTAGAACGTATAACGTATAACGTATAACGTATAACGTATGACGTATAACGTATAACGTACAACGTTTAACGTATAACGTATAACGTATAACGTATAACGTACAACGTATAACGTATAACGTACAACGTATAACGTATAACGTATATCCTATAACGCATAACGTATAACGTATAACGTATAACGTATAACGTATAACGTATAATGTATAACGTATAACGTATAACGTATAACGTATAACGTATAACGTATAACGTATAACGTATAACGTATAACGTATAACGTATAATGTATAACGTATAACGTATAACGTATAACGTATAACGTATATCGCATGACGTATAACGCATAACGTATAACGTATAACGTACAACGTATAACGTATGAGGTATATCCTATAACGCATAATGTATAACGTATAACGTATAATGTATAACGTATAACGTATAATGTATAACGTATAACGTATAACGTATAACGTATAACGTATAACGTATAACGTAGAACGTATAACGTACAACGTATAACGTATAACGTACAACGTATAACGTATAACGTATATCCTATAACGCATAACGTATAACGTATAACGTATGACGTATAACGTATAACGTACAACGTTTAACGTATAACGTATAACGTAGAACGTATAACGTACAACGTATAACGTATAACGTACAACGTATAACGTATAACGTATATCCTATAACGCATAACGTATAACGTATAACGTATAACGTATAACGTATAACGTATAACGTATAACGTATAACGTATAACGTATAACGTATAACGTATGTCGTATAACGTATAACGTATAACGTATAACGTATAACGTATAACGTATAACGTATAACGTATAACGTATAACGTATAACGTATAACGTATAACGTACAACGTTCAACGTACAACGTATAATGTATAACGTATAACGTATAAATTATAACGTATATGGTATAACGTAAACGTATAACGTATAACGTATAACGTATAACGTATAACGTATAACGTATAACGTATAACGTATAACGTACAACGTTTAACGTATAACGTATAACGTAGAACGTATAACGTATAACGTATAACGTATAACGTATGACGTATAACGTATAACGTACAACGTTTAACGTATAACGTATAGCGTATAACGTATAACGTATAACGTATACCGTACAACGTATAACGTATAACGTATAACGTATAACGTATAACGTACAACGTTTAACGTATACCGTATAACGAATAACGTATAACGTATATCGCATGACGTATAACATATAACGTATAACGTATAACGTACAACGTATAACGTATAACGTATATCCTATAACGCATAACGTATAACGTATAACGTATAACGTATAACGTATAACGTATAACGTATAGCGTATAACGTATAACGTATAACGATTAACGTAAAACGTATGACGTATTACATATTACGTATATCGTATAACGTATAACGTATAACGTATAACGTATAACGTATAACGTATAAGGTATAACGTATAACGTATAACGTATAACGTATAACGTATAACGTATAACGTATAACGTATAACGTATAACGTATAACGTATAACGTATAACGTATAACGTATAACGTATAACGTAGAACGTTTAACGTACAACGTATAACGTATAACGTACAACGTATAACGTATAACGTATATCCTATAACGCATAACGTATAACGTATAAGACATAACGTATAACGTATAACGTATAACGTATAACGTATAACGTATAACGTATAACGTATAACGTATAACGTATAACGTATAACGTATAACGTATAACGTATAACGTATAACGTATAACGTATAACGTATAACGTATAACGTACAACGTTTAACTTATAACGTATAACGTAGAACGTATAACGTACAACGTATAACGTATAACGTACAACGTATAACGTATAACGTATATCCTATAACGCATAGCGTATAACGTATAACGTATAACGTATATCGTATAACGTATAACGTATAACGTATAACGTATAACGTATAACGTATAACGTATAACGTGTAACGTATAACGTATAACGTATAACGTATAACGTATAACGTACAACGTTTAACGTATAACGTATAACGTAGAACGTATAACGTATAACGTACAACGTATAACGTATAACGTATATCCTATAACGCATAACGTATAACGTATAACGTATAACGTATAACGTATAACGTATAACGTATAACGTGTAACGTATAACGTATAACGTATAACGTATAACGTATAACGTATAACGTATAACGTATAACGTATAACGTATAACGTATAACGTATAACGTATAACGTATAACGTATAACGTATAACGTATAACGTATGTCGTATAACGTATAACGTATAACGTATAACGTATAACGTATAACGTATAACGTATAATGTATAACGTATAACGTATAACATATAACGTATAACGTATAACGTATAACGTATAACGTATAACGTATAACGTATAACGCATAATGTATAACGTATAACGTATAACGTATAACGTATAACGTATATCGCATGACGTATAACGCATAACGTATAACGTATAACGTACAACGTATAACGTATAACGTATATCCTATAACGCATAACGTAGAACGTACAACGTATAACGTATAACGTATAACGTATAACGTATAACGTATAACGTATAACGTATAACGTGTAACGTATAACGTATAACGTATAACGTATAACGTATAACGTATAACGTATAACGTATAGCGTCTAACGTATAACGTATAACGTATAACGTATAACGTATAACGTATAACTTATAACGTATAACGTATAACGTATAACGTATAACGTATAACGTATAACGTATAACGTATAACGTATAACGTATAACGTATAACGTATGTCGTATAACGTATAACGTATAACGTATAACGTATAACGTATAACGTATAACGTATAATGTATAACGTATAACGTATAACATATAACGTATAACGTATAACGTATAACGTATAACGTATAACGTATAACGTATAACGTATAATGTATAACGTATAACGTATAACCTATAACGTACAACGTATAACGTATAACGTATGTCGTATAACGTATAACGTATAACGTATAACGTATAACGTATAACGTATAACGTATAACGTATAACGTATAACGTATAACGTATAACGTGTAACGTATAACGTGTAACGTATAACGTATAACGTATAACGTATAACGTATAACGTATAACGGATAACGTATAACGTATAGCGTCTAACGTATAACGTATAACGTATAACGTATAACGTATAACGTATAACTTATAACGTATAACGTATAACGTATAACGTATAACGTAGAACGTATAACGTACAACGTATAACGTATAGCGTACAACGTATATCCTATAACGTATATCCTATAACGCATAACGTATAACGTATAACGTATATCGTATAACGTATAACGTATAACGTATAACGTATAACGTATAACGTATAACGTATAACGTATGTCGTATAACGTATAACGTATAACGTATAACGTATAACGTATAACGTATAACGTATAACGTATAATGTATAACGTATAACGTATAACGTATAACGTATAACGTATAACGTATAACGTATAACGTATAACGTATAACGAATAACGTATAACGTATAAGGTATAACGTATAACGTATAACGTATAACGTATAGCGTATATCGCATGACGTATAACGCATAACCTATAACGTATAACGTACAACGTATAACGTATAACGTATATCCTACAACGCATAACGTATAACGTATAACGTATAATGTATAACGTATAACGTATAACGTATAACGTATAACGTATAACGTATAACGTATAATGTATAACGTATAACGTATAACGTATAGCGTCTAACGTATAACGTATAACGTATAACGTATAACGTATAACGTATAACGTATAACGTATAACGTATAACGTATAACGTATAACGTATAACGTATAACGTATAACGTATAACGTATAACGTATAACGTATAACGTA
Organism: Ptiloglossa arizonensis; assembly: GCF_051014685.1. NCBI lineage: Eukaryota > Metazoa > Arthropoda > Insecta > Hymenoptera > Colletidae > Ptiloglossa > Ptiloglossa arizonensis. The sequence continues at coordinate 1,006,528 of NW_027478447.1, read as the reverse complement.
TAACGTATAACGTATAACGTATAACGTATAACGTATAACGTATAACGTATAACGTATAACGTATAACGTATAACGTACAACGTTTAACGTATAACGTATAACGTATAACGTATAGCGTCTAACGTATAACGTATAACGTATAACGTATAACTTATAACGTATAACGTATAACGTATAACGTAGAACGTAGAACGTATAACGTATAACGTGTAACGTATAACGTATAACGTATAACGTATAACGTATAACGTATAACGTACAACGTTTAACGTATAACGTATAACGTAGAACGTATAACGTATAACGTACAACGTATAACGTATGACGTATATCCTATAACGCATAACGTATAACGTATAACGTATAACGTATAACGTATAACGTATAACGTATAACGTGTAACGTATAACGTATAACGTATAATGTATAACGTATAACGTATAACGTATAGCGTCTAACGTATAACGTATAACGTATAACGTATAACGTATAACGTATAACGTATAACGTATAACGTATAACGTACAACGTATAACGTATAGCGTACAACGTATATCCTATAACCTATATCCTATAACGCATAACGTATAACGTATGACGTATAACGTATAACGTATAACGTATAACGTATAACGTATAACGTATAACGTATAGCGTCTAACGTATAACGTATAACGTATAACGTATAACGTATAACGTATAACGTATAACGTATAACGTATAACGTATAACGTATATCGTATAACGTATAACGTATAACGTATAACGTATAACGTATAACGTATAACGTATAACGTGTAACGTATAACGTATAACGTATAACGTATAACGTATAACGTATAACGTACAACGTTTAACGTATAACGTATAACGTAGAACGTATAACGTATAACGTACAACGTATAACGTATGACGTATATCCTATAACGCATAACGTATAACGTATAACGTATAACGTATAACGTATAACGTATAACGTATAACGTGTAACGTATAACGTATAACGTATAACGTATAACGTATAACGTATAACGTATAACGTATAACGTATAACGTATAACGTATAACGTATAACGTATAACGTATAACGTATAACGTATGTCGTATAACGTATAACGTATAACGTATAACGTATAACGTATAACGTATAACGTATAATGTATAACGTATAACGTATAACATATAACGTATAACGTATAACGTATAACGTATAACGTATAACGTATAACGTATAACGTATAATGTATAACGTATAACGTATAACGTATAACGTATAACGTATATCGCATGACGTATAACGCATAACGTATAACGTATAACGTACAACGTATAACGTATAACGTATATCCTATAACGCATAACGTAGAACGTACAACGTATAACGTATAACGTATAACGTATAACGTATAACGTATAACGTATAACGTATAACGTGTAACGTATAACGTATAACGTATAACGTATAACGTATAACGTATAACGTATAACGTATAGCGTCTAACGTATAACGTATAACGTATAACGTATAACGTATAACGTATAACTTATAACGTATAACGTATAACGTATAACGTATAACGTATAACGTATAACGTATAACGTATAACCTATAACGTACAACGTATAACGTATAACGTATGTCGTATAACGTATAACGTATAACGTATAACGTATAACGTATAACGTATAACGTATAACGTATAACGTATAACGTATAACGTGTAACGTATAACGTGTAACGTATAACGTATAACGTATAACGTATAACGTATAACGGATAACGTATAACGTATAGCGTCTAACGTATAACGTATAACGTATAACGTATAACGTATAACGTATAACTTATAACGTATGACGTATAACGTATAACGTATAACGTAGAACGTATAACGTACAACGTATAACGTATAGCGTACAACGTATATCCTATAACGTATATCCTATAACGCATAACGTATAACGTATAACGTATATCGTATAACGTATAACGTATAACGTATAACGTATAACGTATAACGTACAACGTATAACGTATGTCGTATAACGTATAACGTATAACGTATAACGTATAACGTATAACGAATAACGTATAACGTATAATGCATAACGTATAACGTATAACGTATAACGTATAACGTATAACGTATAACGTATAACGTGTAACGTATAACGTATAACGTATAACGTATAACGTATAACGTATAACGTATAACGTATAACGTATAACGTACAACGTATAACGTATAACGCATAACGTATAACGTATAACGTATAACGTATAACGTATAACGTATAACGTATAACGTATAACGTATAACGTACAACGTTTAACGTATAACGTATAACGTATAACGTATAGCGTCTAACGTATAACGTATAACGTATAACGTATAACTTATAACGTATAACGTATAACGTATAACGTAGAACGTAGAACGTATAACGTACAACGTATAACGTATAGCGTACAACGTATATCCTATAACCTATATCCTATAACGCGTAACGTATAACGTATGACGTATAACGTATAACGTATAACGTATAACGTATAACGTATAACGTATAACGTATAACGTATAACGTATAACGTATAACGTATAACGTATAACGTATAACGCATAACGTATAACGCATAACGTATAACGTATAACGTATAACGTATAACGTATAACGTATAACGTATAACGTATAACGTATAACGTACAACGTTTAACGTATAACGTATAACGTAGAACGTATAACGTATAACGTATAACATATAACGTATGACGTATAACGTATAACGTACAACGTTTAACGTATAACGTATAACGTAGAACGTATAACGTACAACGTATAACGTATAACGTACAACGTACAACGTATAACGTATAACGTATATCCTATAACGCATAACGTACAACGTATAACGTATAACGTATAACGTATAACGTATAACGTATAACCTATAACGTATAACGTATAACGTATAACGTATGTCGTATAACGTATAACGTATAACGTATAACGTATAACGTATAACGTATAACGTATAACGTATAACGTATAACGTATAATGTATAACGTATAACGTATAACGTATAACGTATAACGTATATCGTATAACGTATAACGTATATCGTATAACGTATAACGTATAATGTATAGCGTATAACGTATAACGTATAACGTATAACGTATATCGCATGACGTATAACGCATAACGTATAACGTATAACGTACAACGTATAACGTATAACGTATATCCTATAACGCATAACGTATAACGTATAACGTATAATGTATAACGTATAACGTATAACGTATAACGTATAACGTATAACGTATAACGTATAACGTATAACGTATAACGTATAACGTATAACGTATAACGTATAACGTATAGCGTCTAACGTATAACGTATAACGTATAACGTATAACGTATAACGTATAACTTATAACGTATAACGTATAACGTATAACGTAGAACGTATAACGTACAATGTATAACGTATAGCGTACAACGTATATCCTATAACCTATATCCTATAACGCATAACGTATAACGTATGACGTATAACGTATAACGTATAACGTATAACGTATAACGTATAACGTATAACGTATAACGTATAACGTATAACGTATAACGTATGTCGTATAACGTATAACGTATAACGTATGACGTATATCCTATAACGCATAACGTATGTCCCATAACGCATAACGTATAGCGTATAACGCATAACGTATACCGTATAACGTATAACGTATAACGTGTAACGTATAACGCATAACGTATAACGTATAACGTATAACGTATAACGTATAACGTATAACGTATAACGTATAACGTATAGCGTCTAACGTATAACGTATAACGTATAACGTATAACGTATAACGTATAACTTATAACGTATAACGTATAACGTATAACGTAGAACGTAGAACGTATAACGTACAACGTATAACGTATGGCGTACAACGTATATCCTATAACCTATATCCTATAACGAATAACGTATAACGTATGACGTATAACGTATAACGTATAACGTATAACGTATAACGTATAACGTATAACGTATAACGTATAACGTATAACGTATAACGTATAACGTATAACGTATAACGTATAACGTATAACGTATAACGTATAACGTATAACGTATAACGTATAACGTATAACGTATAACGTATAACGTATAAAGTATAACGTATAACGTATAACGTATAACGTATAACGTATAACGTATAACGTATAACGTATAACGTATAACGTATAACGTATAACGTATAACGTATAACGTATAACGTATAACGTATAACGTACAACGTATAACGTATAACGCATAACGTATAACGTATAACGTATAACGTATAACGTATAACGTATAACGTATAACGTATAACGTATAACGTAGAACGTATAACGTACAACGTTTAACGTATAACGTATAACGTAGAACGTAGAACGTATAACGTATAACGTATAACGTATAACGTATAACGTATAACGTATAACGTATAACGTATAACGTATAACGTATAACGTATAACGTATAACGTATAACGTATAACGTATAACGTATAACGTATAACGTATAACGTATAACGTATAACGTATAACGTATAACGTATAACGTATAACGTATAACGTATAACGTATAACGTATAACGTATAACGTATAACGTATAACGTATAACGTATAACGTATAACGTATATCGTATAACGAATAACGTATAACGTATAACGTATAACGTATAACGTATAACGTATAACGTATAACGTATAACGTACAACGTTTAACGTATAACGTAGAACGTAGAACGTATAACGTATAACGTACAACGTTTAACGTATAACGTATAACGCATAACGTATAACGTATATCGCATGATGTATAACACATAACGTATAACGTATAACGTACAACGTATAACGTATAACGTATATCCTATAACGCATAACGTATAACGTATAACGTATAACGTATAAGGTATAACGTATAACGTATAACGTATAACGTATAACGTATAACGTATAACGTATAACGTATAACGTATAACGTATAACGTATAACGTATAACGTATAATGTATAACGTATAACGTATAACGTATAACGTATAACGTATAACGTATAACGTATAACGTATAACGTATAACGTATAACGTATAACGTATAACGTATAACGTATATCGTATAACGAATAACGTATAACGTATAACGTATAACGTATAACGTATAACGTATAACGTATAACGTATAACGTATAACGTATAACGTATAACGTATAACGTACAACGTTTAACGTATAACGTACAACGTAGAACGTATAACGTATAACGTATAACGTATGACGTATAACGTATAACGTACAACGTTTAACGTATAACGTATAACGTACAACGTAAAACGTACAACGTCTAACGTATCACGTATAACGTATAACGTATAACGTATAACGTATAACGTATAACGTATAACGTATAACGTATAACGTATAAGGTATAACTTATAACGTATATCGTATAACGTATAACGTATAACGTATAACGTATAACGTACAACGTATAACGTATAACGTATATCCTATAACGCATAACGTATAACGTATAACGTATAACGTATAACGTATAACGTATAACGTATAACGTATAACGTACAACGTTTAACGTATAACGTATAACGTAGAACGTATAACGTATAACGTATAACGTATAACGTATGACGTATAACGTATAACGTACAACGTTTAACTCATAACGTATAACGTAGAACGTATAACCTACAACGTATAACGTATAACGTACAACTTATAACGTATAACGTATATCCTATAACGCATAACGTATAACGTATAACGTATAACGTATAACGTATAGCGTCTAACGTATAACGTATAACGTATAACGTATAACGTATAACGTATAACTTATAACGTATAACGTATAACGTATAACGTATAACGTATAACGTATAACGTATAACGTATAACCTATAACGTACAACGTATAACGTATAACGTATTTCGTATAACGTATAACGTATAACGTATAACGTATAACGTATAACGTATAACGTATAACGTATAACGTATAACGTATAACGTATAACGTGTAACGTATAACGTGTAACGTATAACGTATAACGTATAACGTATAACGTATAACGGATAACGTATAACGTATAGCGTCTAACGTATAACGTATAACGTATAACGTATAACGTATAACGTATAACGTATAACTTATAACGTATAACGTATAACGTATAACGTATAACGTAGAACGTATAACGTACAACGTATAACGTATAGCGTACAACGTATATCCTATAACGTATATCCTATAACGCATAACGTATAACGTATAACGTATATCGTATAACGTATAACGTATAACGTATAACGTATAACGTATAACGTATAACGTATAACGTATAACGTATGTCGTATAACGTATAACGTATAACGTATAACGTATAACGTATAACGTATAACGTATAACGTATAATGTATAACGTATAACGTATAACGTATAACGTATAACGTATAACGTATAACGTATAACGTATAACGTATAACGAATAACGTATAACGTATAAGGTATAACGTATAACGTATAACGTATAACGTATAGCGTATATCGCATGACGTATAACGCATAACCTATAACGTATAACGTACAACGTATAACGTATAACGTATATCCTACAACGCATAACGTATAACGTATAACGTATAATGTATAACGTATAACGTATAACGTATAACGTATAACGTATAACGTATAACGTATAATGTATAACGTATAACGTATAACGTATAGCGTCTAACGTATAACGTATAACGTATAACGTATAACGTATAACGTATAACGTATAACGTATAACGTATAACGTATAACGTATAACGTATAACGTATAACGTATAACGTATAACGTATAACGTATAACGTATAACGTATAACGTATAACGTATAACGTATAACGTATAACGTATAACGTATAACGTATAACGTATAACGTACAACGTATAACGTATAACGCATAACGTATAACGTATAACGTATAACGTATAACGTATAACGTATAACGTATAACGTATAACGTATAACGTACAACGTTTAACGTATAACGTATAACGTATAACGTATAGCGTCTAACGTATAACGTATAACGTATAACGTATAACTTATAACGTATAACGTATAACGTATAACGTAGAACGTAGAACGTATAACGTACAACGTATAACGTATAGCGTACAACGTATATCCTATAACCTATATCCTATAACGCATAACGTATAACGTATGACGTATAACGTATAACGTATAACGTATAACGTATAACGTATAACGTATAACGTATAACGTATAACGTATAACGTATAACGTATAACGTATAACGCATAACGTATAACGCATAACGTATAACGTATAACGTATAACGTATAACGTATAACGTATAACGTATAACGTATAACGTATAACGTACAACGTTTAACGTATAACGTATAACGTAGAACGTATAACGTATGACGTATAACATATAACGTATGACGTATAACGTATAACGTACAACGTTTAACGTATAACGTATAACGTAGAACGTATAACGTACAACGTATAACGTATAACGTACAACGTACAACGTATAACGTATAACGTATATCCTATAACGCATAACGTACAACGTATAACGTATAACGTATAACGTATAACGTATAACGTATAACCTATAACGTATAACGTATAACGTATAACGTATGTCGTATAACGTATAACGTATAACGTATAACGTATAACGTATAACGTATAACGTATAACGTATAACGTATAACGTATAATGTATAACGTATAACGTATAACGTATAACGTATAACGTATAACGTATATCGTATAACGTATAACGTATATCGTATAACGTATAACGTATAATGTATAGCGTATAACGTATAACGTATAACGTATAACGTATATCGCATGACGTATAACGCATAACGTATAACGTATAACGTACAACGTATAACGTATAACGTATATCCTATAACGCATAACGTATAACGTATAACGTATAATGTATAACGTATAACGTATAACGTATAACGTATAACGTATAACGTATAACGTATAACGTATAACGTATAACGTATAACGTATAACGTATAACGTATAACGTATAACGTATAGCGTCTAACGTATAACGTATAACGTATAACGTATAACGTATAACGTATAACTTATAACGTATAACGTATAACGTAGAACGTATAACGTACAATGTATAACGTATAGCGTACAACGTATATCCTATAACCTATATCCTATAACGCATAACGTATAACGTATGACGTATAACGTATAACGTATAACGTATAACGTATAACGTATAACGTATAACGTATAACGTATAACGTATAACGTATAACGTATAACGTATAACGTATGTCGTATAACGTATAACGTATAACGTATAACGTATATCCTATAACGCATAACGTATGTCCCATAACGCATAACGTATGTCCCATAACGCATAACGTATAGCGTATAACGCATAACGTATACCGTATAACGTATAACGTATAACGTGTAACGTATAACGCATAACGTATAACGTATAACGTATAACGTATAACGTATAACGTATAACGTATAACGTATAACGTATAGCGTCTAACGTATAACGTATAACGTATAACGTATAACGTATAACGTATAACTTATAACGTATAACGTATAACGTATAACGTAGAACGTAGAACGTATAACGTACAACGTATAACGTATGGCGTACAACGTATATCCTATAACCTATATCCTATAACGCATAACGTATAACGTATGACGTATAACGTATAACGTATAACGTATAACGTATAACGTATAACGTATAACGTATAACGTATAACGTATAACGTATAACGTATAACGTATAACGTATAACGTATAACGTATAACGTATAACGTATAACGTATAACGTATAACGTATAACGTATAACGTATAACGTATAACGTATAACGTATAACGTATAACGTATAACGTATAACGTATAACGTATAACGTATAACGTATAACGTATAACGTATAACGTATAACGTATAACGTATAACGTATAACGTACAACGTATAACGTATAACGCATAACGTATAACGTATAACGTATAACGTATAACGTATAACGTATAACGTATAACGTATAACGTATAACGTAGAACGTATAACGTACAACGTTTAACGTATAACGTATAACGTAGAACGTAGAACGTATAACGTACAACGTATAACGTATAACGTATAACGTATAACGTATAACGTATAACGTATAACGTATAACGTATAACGTATAACGTATAACGTATAACGTATAACGTATAACGTATAACGTATAACGTATAACGTATAACGTATAACGTATAACGTATAACGTATAACGTATAACGTATAACGTATAACGTATAACGTATAACGTATAACGTATAACGTATAACGTATAACGTATATCGTATAACGAATAACGTATAACGTATAACGTATAACGTATAACGTATAACGTATAACGTATAACGTATAACGTACAACGTTTAACGTATAACGTATAACGTAGAACGTATAACGTATAACGTACAACGTTTAACGTATAACGTATAACGCATAACGTATAACGTATATCGCATGATGTATAACACATAACGTATAACGTATAACGTACAACGTATAACGTATAACGTATATCCTATAACGCATAACGTATAACGTATAACGTATAACGTATAACGTATAACGTATAACGTATAACGTATAACGTATAACGTATAACGTATAACGTATAACGTATAACGTATAACGTATAACGTATAACGTATAACGTATAACGTATAATGTATAACGTATAACGTATAACGTATAACGTATAACGTATAACGTATAACGTATAACGTATAACGTATAACGTATAACGTATAACGTATAACGTATAACGTATATCGTATAACGAATAACGTATAACGTATAACGTATAACGTATAACGTATAACGTATAACGTATAACGTATAACGTATAACGTATAACGTATAACGTATAACGTACAACGTTTAACGTATAACGTACAACGTAGAACGTATAACGTATAACGTATAACGTATGACGTATAACGTATAACGTACAACGTTTAACGTATAACGTATAACGTAGAACGTAAAACGTACAACGTCTAACGTATCACGTATAACGTATAACGTATAACGTATAACGTATAACGTATATCGTATAACGTATAACGTATAACGTATAAGGTATAACTTATAACGTATATCGTATAACGTATAACGTATAACGTATAACGTATAACGTACAACGTATAACGTATAACGTATATCCTATAACGCATAACGTATAACGTATAACGTATAACGTATAACGTATAACGTATAACGTATAACGTATAACGTACAACGTTTAACGTATAACGTATAACGTAGAACGTATAACGTATAACGTATAACGTATAACGTATAACGTATAACGTATGACGTATAACGTATAACGTACAACGTTTAACTTATAACGTATAACGTAGAACGTATAACCTACAACGTATAACGTATAACGTGCAACTTATAACGTATAACGTATATCCTATAACGCATAACGTATAACGTATAACGTATAACGTATAACGTATAACGTATAACGTATAACGTATAACGTATAACGTATAACGTATAACGTATAACGTATAACGTATAACGTATAACGTGTAACGTATAACGTATAACGTATAACGTATAACGTATAACGTATAACGTATAACGTATAACGGATGACGTATAACGTATAACGTACAACGTATAACGTATAACGTATAACGTAGAAGGTATAACGTACAACGTATAACGTATAACGTACAACGTATAACGTATAACGCATAACGTATAACGTATAACGTATAACGTATAACGAATAACGTATAACGTATAACGTATAACGTATAACGTATAACGTATAACGTATAACGTATAACGTACAGCGTCTAACGTATAACGAATAACGTATAACGTATAACGTATAACGTATAACGTATAACGTATAACTTATAACGTATAACGTATAACGTATAACGTATAACGTATAACGTATAACGTATAACGTATAACGTATAACGTATAACGTATAACGTATAACGTATAACGTATAACGTATAACGTATAACGTACAACGTTCAACGTACAACGTATAATGTATAACGTATAACGTATAACGTATAACGTATAAGGTATAACGTATAACGTATAACGTATAACGTATAACGTATAACGTATAACGTATAACGTATAACGTATAACGTATAACGTACAACGTTTAACGTATAACGTAGAACGTAGAACGTATAACGTATAACGTATAACGTATAACGTATAACGTATAACGTATAATGTATAACGTATAACGTATAACGTATAACGTATAACGTATAACGTATAACGTATAACGTATAACGTATAACGTATAACGTATAACGTATAACGTATAACGTATATCGTATAACGAATAACGTATAACGTATAACGTATAACGTATAACGTATAACGTATAACGTATAACGTATAACGTATAACGTATAACGTATAACGTATAACGTACAACGTTTAACGTATAACGTACAACGTAGAACGTATAACGTATAACGTATAACGTATGACGTATAACGTATAACGTACAACGTTTAACGTATAACGTATAACGTAGAACGTAAAACGTACAACGTCTAACGTATCACGTATAACGTATAACGTATAACGTATAACGTATAACGTATAACGTATAACGTATAACGTATAACGTATAAGGTATAACTTATAACGTATATCGTATAACGTATAACGTATAACGTATAACGTATAACGTACAACGTATAACGTATAACGTATATCCTATAACGCATAACGTATAACGTATAACGTATAACGTATAACGTATAACGTATAACGTATAACGTACAACGTTTAACGTATAACGTATAACGTAGAACGTATAACGTATAACGTATAACGTATAACGTATGACGTATAACGTATAACGTACAACGTTTAACTTATAACGTATAACGTAGAACGTATAACCTACAACGTATAACGTATAACGTACAACTTATAACGTATAACGTATATCCTATAACGCATAACGTATAACGTATAACGTATAACGTATAACGTATAACGTATAACGTATAACGTATAACGTATAACGTATAACGTATAACGTATAACGTATAACGTATAACGTGTAACGTATAACGTATAACGTATAACGTATAACGTATAACGTATAACGTATAACGTATAACGGATGACGTATAACGTATAACGTACAACGTATAACGTATAACGTATAACGTAGAAGGTATAACGTACAACGTATAACGTATAACGTACAACGTATAACGTATAACGCATAACGTATAACGTATAACGTATAACGTATAACGAATAACGTATAACGTATAACGTATAACGTATAACGTATAACGTATAACGTATAACGTATAACGTACAGCGTCTAACGTATAACGAATAACGTATAACGTATAACGTATAACGTATAACGTATAACGTATAACTTATAACGTATAACGTATAACGTATAACGTATAACGTATAACGTATAACGTATAACGTATAACGTATAACGTATAACGTATAACGTATAACGTATAACGTATAACGTATAACGTATAACGTACAACGTTCAACGTACAACGTATAATGTATAACGTATAACGTATAACGTATAACGTATAAGGTATAACGTATAACGTATAACGTATAACGTATAACGTATAACGTATAACGTATAACGTATAACGTATAACGTATAACGTACAACGTTTAACGTATAACGTAGAACGTAGAACGTATAACGTATAACGTATAACGTATAACGTATGACGTATAACGTATAACGTACAACGTTTAACGTACAACGTATAACGTAGAACGTATAACGTACAACGTATAACGTATAACGTACAACGTATAACGTATAACGTATATCCTATAACGCATAACGTATAACGTATAACGTATAACGTATAACGTATAACGTATAACGTATAACGTATAACGTATAACGTATAACGTATAACGTATAACGTATAACGTATGACGTATAACGTATAACGTACAACGTTTAACGTATAACGTATAGCGTATAACGTATAACGTATAACGTATACCGTACAACGTATAACGTATAACGTATAACGTATAACGTATAACGTACAACGTTTAACGTATACCGTGTAACGAATAACGTATAACGTATATCGCATGACGTATAACATATAACGTATAACGTATAACGTACAACGTATAACGTATAACGTATATCCTATAACGCATAACGTATAACGTATAACGTATAACGTATAACGTATAACGTATAACGTATAACGTATAACGTATAACGTATAACGTATAACATATAACGTATAACGTATAACTTGTAACGTATAACGTATAACGTATAACGTATAACGTATAACGTATAACGTATAACGTATAACGTATAACGTATAACGTATAACGTATAGCGTATAACGTATAACGTATAACGTATAACGTACAACGTCTAACGTATAACGTATAACGTATAACGTATAACGTACAACGTATAACGTATAACGTATAACGTATAACGCATAACGTATAACGTATAACGTATAACGTATAACGTATAACGTATAACGTATAACGTATAGCGTATAACGTATAACGTATAACGTATAACGATTAACGTAAAACGTATGACGTATTACATATTACGTATATCGTATAACGTATAACGTATAACGTATAACGTATAACGTATAACGTATAACATATAACGTATAACGTATAACGTATAACGCATAACGTATAACGTAAAACGTATAACGTATAACGTATAACGTATAACGTACAACGTTTAACGTATAACGTATAACGTAGAACGTATAACGTATAACGTATAACGTATAACGTATAACGTATGACGTATAACGTATAACGTACAACGTTTAACGTATAACGTAGAACGTAGAACGTATAACGTACAACGTATAACGTATAACGTACAACGTATAACGTATAACGTATATCCTATAACGCATAACGTATAACGTATAAGGTATAACGTATAACGTATAACGTATAACGTATAACGTATAACGTATAACGTATAACGTATAACGTATAACGTATAACGTATAACGTATAACGTATAACGTATAACGTATAACGTATAACGTATAACGTATAACGTATAACGTATAACGTATAACGCATAACGTATAACGTATAACGTAGAACGTATAACGTATAACGTATAACGTATAACGTATAACGTATAACGTATGACGTATAACGTATAACGTACAACGTTTAACGTATAACGTAGAACGTAGAACGTATAACGTACAACGTATAACGTATAACGTACAACGTATAACGTATAACGTATATCCTATAACGCATAACGTATAACGTATAAGGTATAACGTATAACGTATAACGTATAACATATAACGTATAACGTATAACGTATAACGTATAACGTATAACGTATAACGTATAACGTATAACGTATAACGTATAACGTATAACGTATAACGTATAACGTATAACGTATAACGTATAACGTATAACGTATAACGTATAACGTATAACGTATAACGTATAACGTATAACGTATAACGTATAACGTATAACGTATAACGTATAACGTATAACGTATAACGTATAACGTATAACGTATAACGTACAACGTTCAACTTATAACGTATAACGTAGAACGTATAACGTACAACGTATAACGTATAACGTACAACGTATAACCTATAACGTATATCCTATAACGCATAACGTATAACGTATAACGTATAACGTATAACGTATAACGTATAACGTATAACGTATAACGTATAAAGTATAACGTATAACGTATAACGTGTAACGTATAACGTATAACGTATAACGTATAACGTATAACGTATAACGTATAACGTATAACGTATAACGTATAACGTTTAACGTACAACGTTTAACTTATAACGTATAACGTAGAGCGTATAACGTACAACGTATAACGTATAACGTACAACGTATAACGTATAACGTATATCCTATAACGCATAACGTATAACGTATAACGTATAACGTATAACGTATAACGTATAACGTATAACGTATAACGTATAACGTATAACGTACAACGTTTAACGTATAACGTATAACGTATAACGTACAACGTATAACGTATTACGTATATCCTATAACGTATAACGTATAACGTATAACGTGTAACGTATAACGTATAACGTATAACGTATAACGTATAACGTATAACGTATAACGTATAACGTAGAACGTAGAACGTATAACGTACAACGTATAACGTATAACGTACAACGTATAACGTATAACGTATATCCTATAACGCATAACGTATAACGTATAAGGTATAACGTATAACGTATAACGTATAACGTATAACGTATAACGTATAACGTATAACGTATAACGTATAACGTATAACGTATAACGTATAACGTATAACGTATAACGTATAACGTATAACGTATAACGTATAACGTATAACGTATAACGTATAACGTATAACGTATAACGTATAACGTATAACGTATAACGTATAACGTATAACGTATAACGTATAACGTATAACGTATAACGTATAACGTATAACGTATAACGTATAACGTATAACGTACAACGTTCAACTTATAACGTATAACGTAGAACGTATAACGTACAACGTATAACGTATAACGTACAACGTATAACCTATAACGTATATCCTATAACGCATAACGTATAACGATTAACGTAAAACGTATGACGTATTACATATTACGTATATCGTATAACGTATAACGTATAACGTATAACGTATAACGTATAACGTATAACATATAACGTATAACGTATAACGTATAACGCATAACGTATAACGTAAAACGTATAACGTATAACGTATAACGTATAACGTACAACGTTTAACGTATAACGTATAACGTAGAACGTATAACGTATAACGTATAACGTATAACGTATAACGTATGACGTATAACGTATAACGTACAACGTTTAACGTATAACGTAGAACGTAGAACGTATAACGTACAACGTATAACGTATAACGTACAACGTATAACGTATAACGTATATCCTATAACGCATAACGTATAACGTATAAGGTATAACGTATAACGTATAACGTATAACGTATAACGTATAACGTATAACGTATAACGTATAACGTATAACGTATAACGTATAACGTATAACGTATAACGTATAACGTATAACGTATAACGTATAACGTATAACGTATAACGTATAACGTATAACGCATAACGTATAACGTATAACGTAGAACGTATAACGTATAACGTATAACGTATAACGTATAACGTATAACGTATGACGTATAACGTATAACGTACAACGTTTAACGTATAACGTAGAACGTAGAACGTATAACGTACAACGTATAACGTATAACGTACAACGTATAACGTATAACGTATATCCTATAACGCATAACGTATAACGTATAAGGTATAACGTATAACGTATAACGTATAACGTATAACGTATAACGTATAACGTATAACGTATAACGTATAACGTATAACGTATAACGTATAACGTATAACGTATAACGTATAACGTATAACGTATAACGTATAACGTATAACGTATAACGTATAACGTATAACGTATAACGTATAACGTATAACGTATAACGTATAACGTATAACGTATAACGTATAACGTATAACGTATAACGTATAACGTATAACGTATAACGTATAACGTACAACGTTCAACTTATAACGTATAACGTAGAACGTATAACGTACAACGTATAACGTATAACGTACAACGTATAACCTATAACGTATATCCTATAACGCATAACGTATAACGTATAACGTATAACGTATAACGTATAACGTATAACGTATAACGTATAACGTATAAAGTATAACGTATAACGTATAACGTGTAACGTATAACGTATAACGTATAACGTATAACGTATAACGTATAACGTATAACGTATAACGTATAACGTATAACGTTTAACGTACAACGTTTAACTTATAACGTATAACGTAGAGCGTATAACGTATAACGTATAACGTATAACGTATAATGTATAACGTATAACGTATAACGTATAACGTATAACGTATAACGTATAACGTATAACGTATAACGTATAACGTATAACGTATAACGTATAACGTATAACGTATAACGTATAACGTATAACGTATAACGTATAACGTATAACGTATAACGTACAACGTTTAACTTATAACGTATAACGTAGAACGTATAACGTACAACGTATAACGTATAACGTACAACGTATAACCTATAACGTATATCCTATAACGCATAACGTATAACGTATAACGTATAACGTATAACGTATAACGTATAACGTATAACGTATAACGTATAAAGTATAACGTATAACGTATAACGTGTAACGTATAACGTATAACGTATAACGTATAACGTATAACGTATAACGTATAACGTATAACGTATAACGTATAACGTTTAACGTACAACGTTTAACTTATAACGTATAACGTAGAACGTATAACGTACAACGTATAACGTATAACGTACAACGTATAACGTATAACGTATATCCTATAACGCATAACGTATAACGTATAACGTATAACGTATAACGTATAACGTATAACGTATAACGTATAACGTATAACGTATAACGTACAACGTTTAACGTATAACGTATAACGTATAACGTACAACGTATAACGTATTACGCATATCCTATAACGTATAACGTATAACGTATAACGTGTAACGTATAACGTATAACGTATAACGTATAACGTATAACGTATAACGTATAACGTATAACGTATAACGTACAACGTTTAACGTATAACGTATAACGTAGAACGTTTAACGTACAACGTATAACGTATAACGTACAACGTATAACGTATAACGTATATCCTATAACGCATAACGTATAACGTATAAGATATAACGTATAACGTATAACGTATAACGTATAACGTATAACGTATAACGTATAACGTATAACGTATAACGCATAACGTATAACATATAACGTATAACGTATAACGTATAACGTATAACGTATAACGTATAGCGTATAACGTATAACGTATAACGTATAACGATTAACGTAAAACGTATGACGTATTACATATTACGTATATCGTATAACGTATAACGTATAACGTATAACGTATAACGTATAACGTATAACATATAATGTATAACGTATAACGTATAACGCATAACGTATAACGTAAAACGTATAACGTATAACGTATAACGTATAACGTACAACGTTTAACGTATAACGTATAACGTAGAACGTATAACGTATAACGTATAACGTATACCGTATAACGTATGACGTATAACGTATAACGTACAACGTTTAACGTATAACGTAGAACGTAGAACGTATAACGTACAACGTATAACGTATAACGTACAACGTATAACGTATAACGTATATCCTATAACGCATAACGTATAACGTATAAGGTATAACGTATAACGTATAACGTATAACGTATAACGTATAACGTATAACGTATAACGTATAACGTATAACGTATAACGTATAACGTATAACGTATAACGTATAACGTATAACGTATAACGTATAACGTATAACGTATAACGTATAACGCATAACGTATAACGTATAACGTAGAACGTATAACGTATAACGTATAACGTATAACGTATAACGTATAACGTATGACGTATAACGTATAACGTACAACGTTTAACGTATAACGTAGAACGTAGAACGTATAACGTACAACGTATAACGTATAACGTACAACGTATAACGTATAACGTATATCCTATAACGCATAACGTATAACGTATAAGGTATAACGTATAACGTATAACGTATAACGTATAACGTATAACGTATAACGTATAACGTATAACGTATAACGTATAACGTATAACGTATAACGTATAACGTATAACGTATAACGTATAACGTATAACGTATAACGTATAACGTATAAGATATAACGTATAACGTATAACGTATAACGTATAACGTATAACGTATAACGTATAACGTATAACGTATAACGTATAACGTATAACGTACAACGTTTAACTTATAACGTATAACGTAGAACGTATAACGTACAACGTATAACGTATAACGTACAACGTATAACCTATAACGTATATCCTATAACGCATAACGTATAACGTATAACGTATAACGTATAACGTATAACGTATAACGTATAACGTATAACGTATAAAGTATAACGTATAACGTATAACGTGTAACGTATAACGTATAACGTATAACGTATAACGTATAACGTATAACGTATAACGTATAACGTATAACGTATAACGTATAACGTTTAACGTACAACGTTTAACTTATAACGTATAACGTAGAACGTATAACGTACAACGTATAACGTATAACGTACAACGTATAACGTATAACGTATATCCTATAACGCATAACGTATAACGTATAACGTATAACGTATAACGTATAACGTATAACGTATAACGTATAACGTATAACGTATAACGTATAACGTATAACGTATAACGTATAACGTATAACGTACAACGTTTAACGTATAACGTATAACGTATAACGTACAACGTATAACGTATTACGTATATCCTATAACGTATAACGTATAACGTATAACGTGTAACGTATAACGTATAACGTATAACGTATAACGTATAACGTATAACGTATAACGTATAACGTATAACGTATAACGTATAACGTACAACGTTTAACGTATAACGTATAACGTAGAACGTTTAACGTACAACGTATAACGTATAACGTACAACGTATAACGTATAACGTATATCCTATAACGCATAACGTATAACGTATAAGATATAACGTATAACGTATAACGTATAACGTATAACGTATAACGTATAACGTATAACGTATAACGTATAACGTATAACGTATAACGTATAACGTATAACGTATAACGTATAACGTAGAACGTATAACGTATAACGTATAACGTATAACGTATGACGTATAACGTATAACGTATAACGTATAACGATTAACGTAAAACGTTTAACGTATAACGTATAACGTAGAACGTATAACGTATAACGTACAACGTTTAACGTATAACGTATAACGTAGAACGTATAACGTATAACGTATAACGTATAACGTATGACGTATAACGTATAACGTACAACGTTTAACGTATAACGTATAACGTAGAACGTATAACGTATAACGTATAACGTATAACTTATAACGTATAACGTATAACGTATAACGTATAACGTATAACGTATAACGTATAACGTATAACGTATAACGTATAACGTATAACGTATGACGTATAACGTATAACGTATAACGTACAACGTTCAACGTACAACGTATAATGTATAACGTATAACGTATAACGTATAACGTATAAGGTATAACGTATAACGTATAACGTATAACGTATAACGTATAACGTATAACGTATAACGTATAACGTATAACGTACAACGTTTAACGTATAACGTATAACGTAGAACGTATAACGTATAACGTATAACGTATAACGTATGACGTATAACGTATAACGTACAACGTTTAACGTATAACGTATAACGTAGAACGTATAACGTACAACGTATAACTTATAACGTACAACGTATAACGTATAACGTATATCCTATAACGCATAACGTATAACGTATAACGTATAACGTATAACGTATAACGTATAACGTATAACGTATAACGTATAACGTATAACGTATAACGTATAACGTATAACGTATAACGTATAACGTATAACGTATAACGTATAACGTATAACGTATAACGTATGTCGTATAACGTATAACGTATAACGTATAACGTATAACGTATAACGTATAACGTATAATGTATAACGTATAACGTATAACATATAACGTATAACGTATAACGTATAACGTATAACGTATAACGTATAACGTATAACGTATAACGTATAATGTATAACGTATAACGTATAACGTATAACGTATAACGTATATCGCATGACGTATAACGCATAACGTATAACGTATAACGTACAACGTATAACGTATAACGTATATCCTATAACGCATAACGTATAACGTACAACGTATAACGTATAACGTATAACGTATAACGTATAACGTATAACGTATAACGTATAACGTGTAACGTATAACGTATAACGTATAACGTATAACGTATAACGTATAACGTATAACGTATAGCGTCTAACGTCTAACGTATAACGTATAACGTATAACGTATAACGTATAACGTATAACGTATAACGTATAACGTATAACGTATAACGTATAACGTATAACGTATAACGTATAACGTATAACGTATAACGTATAACGTATAACGTATAACGTATAACGTATAACGTATAACGTATAACGTATAACGTATAACGTATAACGTATAACGTATAACGTATAACGTATAACGTATAACGTATAACGCATAACGTATAACGTATAACGTAGAACGTATAACGTATAACGTATAACGTATAACGTATGACGTATAACGTATAACGTACAACGTTTAACTTATAACGTAGAACGTAGAACGTATAACGTACAACGTATAACGTATAACGTACAACGTATAACGTATAACGTATATCCTATAACGCATAACGTATAACGTATAAGGTATAACGTATAACGTATAACGTATAACGTATAACGTATAACGTATAACGTATAACGTATAACGTATAACGTATAACGTATAACGTATAACGTATAACGTATAACGTATAACGTATAACGTATAACGTATAACGTATAACGTATAACGTATAACGTATAACGTATAACGTATAACGTATAACGTATAACGTATAACGTATAACGTATAACGTATAACGTATAACGTATAACGTATGACGTATAACGTATAACGTATAACGTATAACGTATAACGTACAACGTTTAACTTATAACGTATAACGTAGAACGTATAACGTACAACGTATAACGTATAACGTACAACGTATAACCTATAACGTATATCCTATAACGCATAACGTATAACGTATAACGTATAACGTATAACGTATAACGTATAACGTATAACGTATAAAGTATAACGTATAACGTATAACGTGTAACGTATAACGTATAACGTATAACGTATAACGTATAACGTATAACGTATAACGTATAACGTATAACGTATAACGTATAACGTACAACGTTTAACTTATAACGTATAACGTAGAACGTATAACGTACAACGTATAACGTATAACGTACAACGTATAACGTATAACGTATATCCTATAACGCATAACGTATAACGTATAACGTATAACGTATAACGTATAACGTATAACGTATAACGTATAACGTATAACGTATAACGTACAACGTTTAACGTATAACGTATAACGTATAACGTACAACGTATAACGTATTACGTATATCCTATAACGTATAACGTATAACGTATAACGTGTAACGTATAACGTATAACGTATAACGTATAACGTATAACGTATAACGTATAACGTATAACGTATAACGTACAACGTTTAACGTATAACGTATAACGTAGAACGTTTAACGTACAACGTATAACGTATAACGTACAACGTATAACGTATAACGTATATCCTATAACGCATAACGTATAACGTATAAGATATAACGTATAACGTATAACGTATAACGTATAACGTATAACGTATAACGTATAACGTATAACGTATAACGTATAACGTATAACGTATAACGTATAACGTATAACGTATAACGTATAACGTATAACGTAGAACGTATAACGTATAACGTATAACGTATAACGATTAACGTAAAACGTATGACGTATTACATATTACGTATATCGTATAACGTATAACGTATAACGTATAACGTATAACGTATAACGTACAACGTATAACGTATAACGTATATCCTATAACGCATAACGTATAACGTATAAGGTATAACGTATAACGTATAACGTATAACGTATAACGTATAACGTATAACGTATAACGTATAACGTATAACGTACAACGTTTAACGTATAACGTATAACGTAGAACGTATAACGTATAACGTATAACGTATAACGTATGACGTATAACGTATAACGTACAACGTTTAACGTATAACGTATAACGTAGAACGTATAACGTATAACGTATAACGTATAACTTATAACGTATAACGTATAACGTATAACGTATAACGTATAACGTATAACGTATAACGTATAACGTATAACGTATAACGTATAACGTATGACGTATAACGTATAACGTATAACGTACAACGTTCAACGTACAACGTATAATGTATAACGTATAACGTATAACGTATAACGTATAAGGTATAACGTATAACGTATAACGTATAACGTATAACGTATAACGTATAACGTATAACGTATAACGTATAACGTATAACGTATAACGTATAACGTATAACGTAGAACGTATAACGTATAACGTATAACGTATAACGTATGACGTATAACGTATAACGTACAACGTTTAACGTATAACGTATAACGTAGAACGTATAACGTATAACGTACAACGTTTAACGTATAACGTAGAACGTAGAACGTATAACGTATAACGTATAACGTATAACGTATGACGTATAACGTATAACGTACAACGTTTAACGTATAACGTATAACGTAGAACGTATAACGTACAACGTATAACGTATAACGTACAACGCATAACGTATAACGTATATCCTATAACGCATAACGTATAACGTATAACGTATAACGTATAACGTATGACGTATAACGTATAACGTACAACGTTTAACGTATAACGTATAACGTAGAACGTATAACGTACAACGTATAACGTATAACGTACAACGCATAACGTATAACGTATATCCTATAACGCATAACGTATAACGTATAACGTATAACGTATAACGTATAACGTATAACGTATAACGTATAACGTATAACGTATAACGTATAACGTATAACGTATAACGTATAACGTATAACGTATAACGTATAACGTATAACGTATGTCGTATAACGTATAACGTATAACGTATAACGTATAACGCATAACGTATAACGCATAACGTATAACGCATAACGTATAACGTATAACGTATAACGTATAACGTATAACGTATAACGTATAACGTATAACGTATAACTTATAACGTATAACGTATAACGTATAACGTAGAACGTAGAACGTAGAACGTACAACGTATAACGTATAGCGTACAACGTATATCCTATAACCTATATCCTATAACGCATAACGTATAACGTATGACGTATAACGTATAACGTATAACGTATAACGTATAACGTATAACGTATAACGTATAACGTATAACGTATAACGTATAACGTATAACGTATAACGCATAACGTATAACGCATAACGTATAACGCATAACGTATAACGTATAACGTATAACGTATAACGTATAACGTATAACGTATAACGTATAACGTATAACGTATAACGTATAACGTACAACGTTTAACGTATAACGTATAACGTAGAACGTATAACGTATAACGTATAACATATAACGTATGACGTATAACGTATAACGTACAACGTTTAACGTATAACGTGTAACGTAGAACGTATAACGTACAACGTATAACGTATAACGTACAACGTATAACGTATAACGTATATCCTATAACGCATAACGTAAAACGTATAACGTATAACGTATAACGTATAACGTATAACGTATAACGTATAACCTATAACGTATAACGTATAACGTATAACGTATGTCGTATAACGTATAACGTATAACGTATAACGTATAACGTATAACGTATAACGTATAACGTATAACGTATAACGTATAATGTATAACGTATAACGTATAACGTATAACGTATAACGTATATCGTATAACGTATAACGTATATCGTATAACGTATAACGTATAATGTATAGCGTATAACGTATAACGTATAACGTATAACGTATATCGCATGACGTATAACGCATAACGTATAACGTATAACGTACAACGTATAACGTATAACGTATATCCTATAACGCATAACGTATAACGTATAACGTATAACGTATAACGTATAACGTATAACGTATAACGTATAACGTATAACGTATAACGTATAACGTATAGCGTCTAACGTATAACGTATAACGTATAACGTATAACGTATAACGTATAACTTATAACGTATAACGTATAACGTATAACGTAGAACGTATAACGTACAACGTATAACGTATAGCGTACAACGTATATCCTATAACCTATATCCTATAACGCATAACGTATAACGTATGACGTATAACGTATAACGTATAACGTATAACGTATAACGTATAACGTATAACGTATAACGTATAACGTATAACGTATAACGTATAACGTATAACGTATAACGTATAACGTATAACGTATAACGTATAACGTATAACGTACAACGTTCAACGTACAACGTATAATGTATAACGTATAACGTATAACGTATAACGTATAAGGTATAACGTATAACGTATAACGTATAACGTACAACGTTTAACTTATAACGTATAACGTATAACGTATAACGTACAACGTATAACGTATAACGTATAACGTATAATGTATAACGTATAACGTATAACGTATAACGTATAGCGTCTAACGTATAACGTATAACGTATAACGTATAACGTATAACGTATAACTTATAACGTATAACGTATAACGTATAACGTAGAACGTATAACGTACAACGTATAACGTATAGCGTACAACGTATATCCTATAACCTATATCCTATAACGCATAACGTATAACGTATGACGTATAACGTATAACGTATAACGTATAACGTATAACGTATAACGTATAACGTATAACGTATAACGTATAACGTATAACGTATAACGTATAACGTATAACGTATAACGTATAACGTATAACGTATAACGTATAACGTACAACGTTCAACGTACAACGTATAATGTATAACGTATAACGTATAACGTATAACGTATAAGGTATAACGTATAACGTATAACGTATAACGTACAACGTTTAACTTATAACGTATAACGTATAACGTATAACGTACAACGTTAAACGTATAACGTATAACGTATAACGTATAACGTATGTCGTATAACGTATAACGTATAACGTATAACGTATAACGTATAACGTATAACGTATAACGTATAACGTATAACGTACAACGTTTAACGTATAACGTCTAACGTAGAACGTACAACGTATAACGTATAACGTATAACGTATGACGTATAACGTATAACGTACAACGTATAACGTATAATGTATAACGTGTAACGTATAACGTATAACGTATAACGTATAACGTATAACGTATAACGTATAACGTATAACGTATAACGTATAACGTATAACGTATAACGTATAACGTATAACGTATAACGTATAACGTATAACGTATAACGTATAGCGTATAACGTATAACGTATAACGTATAACGTACAACGTCTAACGTATAACGTATAACGTATAACGTATAACGTACAACGTATAACGTATAACGTATAACGTATAACGTATAACGTATAACGTATAACGTATAACGTATAACGTATAACGTATAGCGTATAACGTATAACGTATAACGTATAACGTACAACGTATAACGATTAACGTATAACGTATAACGTATAACGTACAACGTATAACGTATAACGTATAACGTATAACGTATAACGTATAACGCATAACGTATAACGTATAACGTATAACGTATAACGTATAACGTATAACGTATAGCGTATAACGTATAACGTATAACGATTAACGTAAAACGTATGACGTATTACATATTACGTATATCGTATAACGTATAACGTATAACGTATAACGTATAACGTATAACGTATAACGTACAACGTATAACGTATAACGTATATCCTATAACGCATAACGTATAACGTATAAGGTATAACGTATAACGTATAACGTATAACGTATAACGTATAACGTATAACGTATAACGTATAACGTATAACGTATAACGTATAACGTATAACGTATAACGTATAACGTATAGCGTATAACGTATAACGTATAACGTATAACGTACAACGTCTAACGTATAACGTATAACGTATAACGTATAACGTATAACGTATAACGTGTAACGTATAACGTATAACGTATAACGTATAACGTATAACGTATAACGTATAACGTACAACGTTTAACGTATAACGTATAACGTAGAACGTATAACGTATAACGTACAACGTATAACGTATATTCTATAACGCATAACGTATAACGTATAACGTATAACGTATAACGTATAACGTATAACGTATAACGTATAACGTGTAACGTATAACGTAAAACGTATAACGTATAACGTATAACGTATAACGTATAACGTATAACGTATAACGTATAACGTATAACGTATAACGTATAACGTATGTCGTATAACGTATAACGTATAACGTATAACGTATAACGTATAACGTATAACGTATAATGTATAACGTATAACGTATAACGTATAACGTATAACGTATAACATATAACGTATAACGTATAACGTATAACGTATAACGTATAGCGTATAACGTATAACGTATAACGATTAACGTAAAACGTATGACGTATTACATATTACGTATATCGTATAACGTATAACGTATAACGTATAACGTATAACGTATAACGTACAACGTATAACGTATAACGTATATCCTATAACGCATAACGTATAACGTATAAGGTATAACGTATAACGTATAACGTATAACGTATAACGTATAACGTATAACGTATAACGTATAACGTATAACGTATAACGTATAACGTATAACGTATAACGTATAACGTATAACGTACAACGTATAACGTATAACGTATATCCTATAACGCATCACGTATAACGTATAAGGTATAACGTATAACGTATAACGTATAACGTACAACGTATAACGTATAACGTATAACGTATAACGTATAACGTATAACGCATAACGTATAACGTATAACGTATAACGTATAACGTATAACGTATAACGTATAACGTATAACGTATAAGGTATAACGTATAACGTATAACGTATAACGTATAACGTATAACGTATAACGTATAACGTATAACGTATAACGTACAACGTTTAACGTATAACGTATAACGTAGAACGTATAACGTATAACGTATAACGTATAACGTATAACGTATGACGTATAACGTATAACGTACAACGTTTAACGTATAACGTATAACGTAGAACGTATAACGTACAACGTATAACGTATAACGTACAACGTATAGCGTATAACGTATATCCTATAACGCATAACGTATAACGTATAACGTATAACGTATAACGTATAACGTATAACGTATAACGTATAACGTATAACGTATAACGTATAACGTATAACGTATGTCGTATAACGTATAACGTATAACGTATAACGTATAACGTATAACGTATAACGTATAACGTATAACGTATAACGTATAACGTATAACGTATAACGTATAACGTATAACGTACAACGTTCAACGTACAACGTATAATGTATAACGTATAACGTATAACGTATAACGTATAAGGTATAACGTATAACGTATAACGTATAACGTACAACGTTTAACTTATAACGTATAACGTATAACGTATAACGTACAACGTTTAACGTATAACGTATAACGTAGAACGTATAACGTATAACGTATAACGTATAACGTATGACGTATAACGTATAACGTACAACGTTTAACGTATAACGTATGGCGTATAACGTATAACGTATAACGTATACCGTACAACGTATAACGTATAACGTATAACGTATAACGTATAACGTACAACGTTTAACGTATACCGTGTAACGAATAACGTATAACGTATATCGCATGACGTATAACATATAACGTATAACGTATAACGTACAACGTATAACGTATAACGTATATCCTATAACGCATAACGTATAACGTATAACGTATAACGTATAACGTATAACGTATAACGTATAACGTATAACGTATAACGTATAACGTATAACGTATAACGTATAACGTGTAACGTATAACGTATAACGTATAACGTATAACGTATAACGTATAACGTATAACGTATAACGTATAACGTACAACGTTTAACGTATAACGTATAACGTAGAACGTATAACGTATAACGTATAACGTATAACGTATAACGTATAACGTATAACGTATAGCGTATAACGTATAACGTATAACGATTAACGTAAAACGTATGACGTATTACATATTACGTATATCGTATAACGTATAACGCATAACGTATAACGTATAACGTATAACATATAACGTATAACGTATAACGTATAACGCATAACGTATAACGTAAAACGTATAACGTATAACGTATAACGTATAACGTACAACGTTTAACGTATAACGTATAACGTAGAACGTATAACGTATAACGTATAACGTATAACGTATGACGTATAACGTATAACGTACAACGTTTAACGTATAACGTAGAACGTAGAACGTATAACGTATAACGTATAACGTATAACGTATAACGTATAACGTATAACGTATAACGTATAACGTATAACGTATAACGTATAACGCATAACGTATAACGTGTAACGTAGAACGTATAACGTATAACGTATAACGTATAACGTATGACGTATAACGTATAACGTACAACGTTTAACGTATAACGTAGAACGTAGAACGTATAACGTACAACGTATAACGTATAACGTACAACGTATAACGTATAACGTATATCCTATAACGCATAACGTATAACGTATAAGGTATAACGTATAACGTATAACGTATAACGTATAACGTATAACCTATAACGTATAACGTATAACGTATAACGTATAACGTATAACGTACAACGTATAACGTATAACGTATATCCTATAACGCATCACGTATAACGTATAAGGTATAACGTATAACGTATAACGTATAACGTACAACGTATAACGTATAACGTATAACGTATAACGTATAACGTATAACGCATAACGTATAACGTATAACGTATAACGTATAACGTATAACGTATAACGTATAACGTATAACGTATAAGGTATAACGTATAACGTATAACGTATAACGTATAACGTATAACGTATAACGTATAACGTATAACGTATAACGTATAACGTACAACGTTTAACGTATAACGTATAACGTAGAACGTATAACGTATAACGTATAACGTATAACGTATAACGTATGACGTATAACGTATAACGTACAACGTTTAACGTATAACGTATAACGTAGAACGTATAACGTACAACGTATAACGTATAACGTACAACGTATAGCGTATAACGTATATCCTATAACGCATAACGTATAACGTATAACGTATAACGTATAACGTATAACGTATAACGTATAACGTATAACGTATAACGTATAACGTATAACGTATAACGTATGTCGTATAACGTATAACGTATAACGTATAACGTATAACGTATAACGTATAACGTATAACGTATAACGTATAACGTATAACGTACAACGTTCAACGTACAACGTATAATGTATAACGTATAACGTATAACGTATAACGTATAAGGTATAACGTATAACGTATAACGTATAACGTACAACGTTTAACTTATAACGTATAACGTATAACGTATAACGTACAACGTTTAACGTATAACGTATAACGTAGAACGTATAACGTATAACGTATAACGTATAACGTATGACGTATAACGTATAACGTACAACGTTTAACGTATAACGTATGGCGTATAACGTATAACGTATAACGTATACCGTACAACGTATAACGTATAACGTATAACGTATAACGTATAACGTACAACGTTTAACGTATACCGTGTAACGAATAACGTATAACGTATATCGCATGACGTATAACATATAACGTATAACGTATAACGTACAACGTATAACGTATAACGTATATCCTATAACGCATAACGTATAACGTATAACGTATAACGTATAACGTATAACGTATAACGTATAACGTATAACGTATAACGTATAACGTATAACGTATAACGTATAACGTATAACGTATAACGTGTAACGTATAACGTATAACGTATAACGTATAACGTATAACGTATAACGTGTAACGTATAACGTATAACGTACAACGTTTAACGTATAACGTATAACGTAGAACGTATAACGTATAACGTATAACGTATAACGTATAACGTATAACGTATAACGTATAGCGTATAACGTATAACGTATAACGATTAACGTAAAACGTATGACGTATTACATATTACGTATATCGTATAACGTATAACGCATAACGTATAACGTATAACGTATAACATATAACGTATAACGTATAACGTATAACGCATAACGTATAACGTAAAACGTATAACGTATAACGTATAACGTATAACGTACAACGTTTAACGTATAACGTATAACGTAGAACGTATAACGTATAACGTATAACGTATAACGTATAACGTATGACGTATAACGTATAACGTACAACGTTTAACGTATAACGTAGAACGTAGAACGTAGAACGTATAACGTATAACGTATAACGTATAACGTATAACGTATAACGTATAACGTATAACGTATAACGTATAACGTATAACGTATAACGCATAACGTATAACGTGTAACGTAGAACGTATAACGTATAACGTATAACGTATAACGTATGACGTATAACGTATAACGTACAACGTTTAACGTATAACGTAGAACGTAGAACGTATAACGTACAACGTATAACGTATAACGTACAACGTATAACGTATAACGTATATCCTATAACGCATAACGTATAACGTATAAGGTATAACGTATAACGTATAACGTATAACGTATAACGTATAACGTATAACGTATAACGTATAACGTATAACGTATAACGTACAACGTTTAACTTATAACGTATAACGTAGAACGTATAACGTACAACGTATAACGTATAACGTACAACGTATAACGTATAACGTATATCCTATAACGCATAACGTATAACGTGTAACGTATAACGTATAACGTATAACGTATAACGTATAACGTATAACGTATAACGTATAACGTATAACGTGTAACGTATAACGTATAACGTATAACGTATAACGTATAACGTATAACGTATAACGTATAACGTATAACGTATAACGTATAACGTATAACGTATAACGTATAACGTACAACGTTTAACTTATAACGTATAACGTAGAACGTATAACGTACAACGTATAACGTATAACGTACAACGTATAACGTATAACGTATATCCTATAACGCATAACGTATAACGTATAACGTATAACGTATAACGTATAACGTCTAACGTATAACGTATAACGTATAACGTATAACGTACAACGTTTAACGTATAACGTATAACGTATAACGTACAACGTATAACGTATTACGTATATCCTATAACGTATTACGTATATCCTATAACGTATAACGTATAACGTATAACGTATAACGTATAACGTATAACGTATAACGTATAACGTATAACGTATAACGTATAACGTATAACGTACAACGTTTAACGTATAACGTATAACGTAGAACGTTTAACGTACAACGTATAACGTATAACGTACAACGTATAACGTATAACGTATATCCTATAACGCATAACGTATAACGTATAAGATATAACGTATAACGTATAACGTATAACGTATAACGTATAACGTATAACGTATAACGTATAACGTATAACGTATAACGCATAACGTATAACGTATAAGATATAACGTATAACGTATAACGTATAACGTATAACGTATAACGTATAACGTATAACGTATAACGTATAACGTATAACGTATAACGTATAACGTATAACGTAGAACGTATAACGTATAACGTATAACGTATAACGAATGACGTATAACGTATAACGTACAACGTTTAACGTATAACGTATAACGTAGAACGTATAACGTACAACGTATAACGTATAACGTACAACGTATAACGTATAACGTATATCCTATAACGCATAACGTATAACGTATAACGTATAACGTATAACGTATAACGTATAACGTATAACGTATAACGTATAACGTATAACGTATAACGTATAACGTATAACGTATGTCGTATAACGTATAACGTATAACGTATAACGTATAACGTATAACGTATAACGTATAACGTATAACGTATAACGTATAACGTATAACGTATAACGTATAACGTATAACGTATAACGTATAACGTACAACGTTCAACGTACAACGTATAATGTATAACGTATAACGTATAACGTATAACGTATAAGGTATAACGTATAACGTATAACGTATAACGTATAACGTATAACGTATAACGTATAACGTATAACGTATAACGTACAACGTTTAACGTACAACGTATAACGTAGAACGTATAACGTATAACGTATAACGTATAACGTATAACGTACAACGTTTAACTTATAACGTATAACGTAGAACGTATAACGTACAACGTATAACGTATAACGTACAACGTATAACGTATAACGTATATCCTATAACGCATAACGTATAACGTGTAACGTATAACGTATAACGTATAACGTATAACGTATAACGTATAACGTATAACGTATAACGTATAACGTGTAACGTATAACGTATAACGTATAACGTATAACGTATAACGTATAACGTATAACGTATAACGTATAACGTATAACGTATAACGTATAACGTATAACGTATAACGTACAACGTTTAACTTATAACGTATAACGTAGAACGTATAACGTACAACGTATAACGTATAACGTACAACGTATAACGTATAACGTATATCCTATAACGCATAACGTATAACGTATAACGTATAACGTATAACGTATAACGTATAACGTATAACGTATAACGTATAACGTACAACGTTTAACGTATAACGTATAACGTATAACGTACAACGTATAACGTATTACGTATATCCTATAACGTATAACGTATAACGTATAACGTATAACGTATAACGTATAACGTATAACGTATAACGTATAACGTATAACGTATAACGTATAACGTATAACGTACAACGTTTAACGTATAACGTATAACGTATAACGTACAACGTTTAACGTATAACGTATAACGTATAACGTACAACGTATAACGTATTACGTATATCCTATAACGTATAACGTATAACGTATAACGTATAACGTATAACGTATAACGTATAACGTATAACGTATAACGTATAACGTATAACGTATAACGTATAACGTACAACGTTTAACGTATAACGTATAACGTAGAACGTTTAACGTACAACGTATAACGTATAACGTACAACGTATAACGTATAACGTATATCCTATAACGCATAACGTATAACGTATAAGATATAACGTATAACGTATAACGTATAACGTATAACGTATAACGTATAACGTATAACGTATAACGTATAACGTATAACGTATAACGTATAACGTATAACGTATAACGTATAACGTATAACGTATAACGTATAACGTGTAACGTATAACGTATAACGTATAACGTATAACGTATAACGTATAACGTATTTCGTATAACGTATAACGTATAACGTATAACGTATAACGTATAACGTATAACGTATAACGTATAGCGTATAACGTATAACGTATAACGTATAACGTACAACGTCTAACGTATAACGTATAACGTATAACGTATAACGTACAACGTATAACGTATAACGTATAACGTATAACGTATAACGTATAACGTATAACGTATAACGTATAACGTATAACGTATAGCGTATAACGTATAACGTATAACGTATAACGTACAACGTATAACGATTAACGTATAACGTATAACGTATAACGTACAACGTATAACGTATAACGTATAACGTATAACGTATAACGTATAACGCATAACGTATAACGTATAACGTATAACGTGTAACGTATAACGTATAACGTATAGCGTATAACGTATAACGTATAACGATTAACGTAAAACGTATGACGTATTACATATTACGTATATCGTATAACGTATAACGTATAACGTATAACGTATAACGTATAACGTATAACGTACAACGTATAACGTATAACGTATATCCTATAACGCATAACGTATAACGTATAAGGTATAACGTATAACGTATAACGTATAACGTATAACGTATAACGTATAACGTATAACGTATAACGTATAACGTATAACGTATAGCGTATAACGTATAACGTATAACGTATAACGTACAACGTCTAACGTATAACGTATAACGTATAACGTATAACGTATAACGTATAACGTGTAACGTATAACGTATAACGTATAACGTATAACGTATAACGTATAACGTATAACGTATAACGTACAACGTTTAACATATAACGTATAACGTATAACGTATAACGTATAACGTATAACGTATAACGTATAACGTATAACGTATAACGTATAACGT
This sequence comes from Ptiloglossa arizonensis, assembly GCF_051014685.1. Lineage (NCBI taxonomy): Eukaryota > Metazoa > Arthropoda > Insecta > Hymenoptera > Colletidae > Ptiloglossa > Ptiloglossa arizonensis. The sequence continues at coordinate 970,955 of NW_027478447.1, read as the reverse complement.
ATAACGCATAACGTATAACGTATAACGTATAACGTATAACGTATAACGTATAACGTATAGCGTATAACGTATAACGTATAACGATTAACGTAAAACGTATGACGTATTACATATTACGTATATCGTATAACGTATAACGTATAACGTATAACGTATAACGTATAACGTACAACGTATAACGTATAACGTATATCCTATAACGCATAACGTATAACGTATAAGGTATAACGTATAACGTATAACGTATAACGTATAACGTATAACGTATAACGTATAACGTATAACGTATAACGTATAACGTACAACGTTTAACGTATAACGTATAACGTAGAACGTATAACGTATAACGTATAACGTATAACGTATGACGTATAACGTATAACGTACAACGTTTAACGTATAACGTATAACGTAGAACGTATAACGTATAACGTATAACGTATAACTTATAACGTATAACGTATAACGTATAACGTATAACGTATAACGTATAACGTATAACGTATAACGTATAACGTATAACGTATGACGTATAACGTATAACGTATAACGTACAACGTTCAACGTACAACGTATAATGTATAACGTATAACGTATAACGTATAACGTATAAGGTATAACGTATAACGTATAACGTATAACGTATAACGTATAACGTATAACGTATAACGTATAACGTATAACGTACAACGTTTAACGTATAACGTATAACGTAGAACGTATAACGTATAACGTATAACGTATAACGTATAACGTATGACGTATAACGTATAACGTACAACGTTTAACGTATAACGTATAACGTAGAACGTATAACGTACAACGTATAACGTATAACGTACAACGTATAGCGTATAACGTATATCCTATAACGCATAACGTATAACGTATAACGTATAACGTATAACGTATAACGTATAACGTATAACGTATAACGTATAACGTATAACGTATAACGTATAACGTATAACGTATAACGTATGTCGTATAACGTATAACGTATAACGTATAACGTATAACGTATAACGTATAACGTATAACGTATAACGTATAACGTATAACGTATAACGTATAACGTATAACGTATAACGTACAACGTTCAACGTACAACGTATAATGTATAACGTATAACGTATAACGTATAACGTATAAGGTATAACGTATAACGTATAACGTATAACGTACAACGTTTAACTTATAACGTATAACGTATAACCTATAACGTACAACGTTTAACGTATAACGTATAACGTAGAACGTATAACGTATAACGTATAACGTATAACGTATGACGTATAACGTATAACGTACAACGTTTAACGTATAACGTATAACGTATAACGTATGACGTATAACGTATAACGTACAACGTTTAACGTATAACGTAGAACGTAGAACGTATAACGTATAACGTATAACGTAAAACGTATAACGTATAACGTATAACGTATAACGTATAACGTATAACGTATAACGTATAACGCATAACGTATAACGTGTAACGTAGAACGTATAACGTATAACGTATAACGTATAACGTATAACGTATGACGTATAACGTATAACGTACAACGTTTAACGTATAACGTAGAACGTAGAACGTATAACGTACAACGTATAACGTATAACGTACAACGTATAACGTATAACGTATAAGGTATAACGTATAACGTATAACGTATAACGTATAACGTATAACGTATAACGTATAACGTATAACGTATAACGTACAACGTTTAACGTATAACGTATAACGTAGAACGTATAACGTATAACGTATAACGTATAACGTATAACGTATGACGTATAACGTATAACGTACAACGTTTAACGTATAACGTATAACGTAGAACGTATAACGTACAACGTATAACGTATAACGTACAACGTATAGCGTATAACGTATATCCTATAACGCATAACGTATAACGTATAACGTATAACGTATAACGTATAACGTATAACGTATAACGTATAACGTATAACGTATAACGTATAACGTATAACGTATAACGTATAACGTATAACGTATGTCGTATAACGTATAACGTATAACGTATAACGTATAACGTATAACGTATAACGTATAACGTATAACGTATAACGTATAACGTATAACGTATAACGTATAACGTATAACGTACAACGTTCAACGTACAACGTATAATGTATAACGTATAACGTATAACGTATAACGTATAAGGTATAACGTATAACGTATAACGTATAACGTACAACGTTTAACTTATAACGTATAACGTATAACCTATAACGTACAACGTTTAACGTATAACGTATAACGTAGAACGTATAACGTATAACGTATAACGTATAACGTATGACGTATAACGTATAACGTACAACGTTTAACGTATAACGTATAACGTATAACGTATGACGTATAACGTATAACGTACAACGTTTAACGTATAACGTAGAACGTAGAACGTATAACGTATAACGTATAACGTAAAACGTATAACGTATAACGTATAACGTATAACGTATAACGTATAACGTATAACGTATAACGCATAACGTATAACGTGTAACGTAGAACGTATAACGTATAACGTATAACGTATAACGTATAACGTATGACGTATAACGTATAACGTACAACGTTTAACGTATAACGTAGAACGTAGAACGTATAACGTACAACGTATAACGTATAACGTACAACGTATAACGTATAACGTATATCCTATAACGCATAACGTATAACGTATAAGGTATAACGTATAACGTATAACGTATAACGTATAACGCATAACGTATAACGTATAACGTATAACGTATAACGTATAACGTATAACGTATAACGTATAACGTATAACGTATAACGTATAACGTATAACGTATAACGTATAACGTATAACGTATAACGTATAACGTATAACGTATAACGTATAACGTATAACGTATAACGTATAACGTATAACGTATAACGTATAACGTATAACGTATAACGTATAACGTATAACGTATAATGTATAACGTATAACGTATAACGTATAACGTACAACGTTTAACTTATAACGTATAACGTAGAACGTATAACGTACAACGTATAACGTATAACGTACAACGTATGACGTATAACGTATATCCTATAACGCATAACGTATAACGTGTAACGTATAACGTATAACGTATAACGTATAACGTATAACGTATAACGTATAACGTATAACGTATAACGTATAACGTGTAACGTATAACGTATAACGTATAACGTATAACGTATAACGTATAACGTATAACGTATAACGTATAACGTATAACGTATAACGTATAACGTATAACGTATAACGTACAACGTTTAACTTATAACGTATAACGTAGAACGTATAACGTACAACGTATAACGTATAACGTACAACGTATAACGTATAACGTATATCCTATAACGCATAACGTATAACGTATAACGTATAACGTATAACGTATAACGTATAACGTATAACGTATAACGTATAACGTATAACGTATAACGTATAACGTACAACGTTTAACGTATAACGTATAACGTATAACGTACAACGTATAACGTATTACGTATATCCTATAACGTATAACGTATAACGTATAACGTATAACGTATAACGTATAACGTATAACGTATAACGTATAACGTATAACGTACAACGTTTAACGTTTAACGTATAACGTATAACGTAGAACGTTTAACGTACAACGTATAACGTATAACGTACAACGTATAACGTATAACGTATATCCTATAACGCATAACGTATAACGTATAAGATATAACGTATAACGTATAACGTATAACGTATAACGTATAACGTATAACGTATAACGTATAACGTATAACGTATAACGTATAACGTATAACGTATAACGTAGAACGTATAACGTATAACGTATAACGTATAACGTATGACGTATAACGTATAACGTACAACGTTTAACGTATAACGTATAACGTAGAACGTATAACGTACAACGTATAACGTATAACGTACAACGTATAACGTATAACGTATATCCTATAACGCATAACGTATAACGTATAAGATATAACGTATAACGTATAACGTATAACGTATAACGTATAACGTATGTCGTATAACGTATAACGTATAACGTATAACGTATAACGTATAACGTATAACGTATAACGTATAACGTATAACGTATAACGTATAACGTATAACGTATAACGTATAACGTACAACGTTCAACGTACAACGTATAATGTATAACGTATAACGTATAACGTATAACGTATAAGGTATAACGTATAACGTATAACGTATAACGTATAATGTATAACGTATAACGTATAACGTATAACGTATAACGTACAACGTTTAACGTACAACGTATAACGTAGAACGTAGAACGTATAACGTATAACGTATAACGTATAACGTATAACGTACAACGTTTAACTTATAACGTATAACGTAGAACGTATAACGTACAACGTATAACGTATAACGTACAACGTATAACGTATAACGTATATCCTATAACGCATAACGTATAACGTGTAACGTATAACGTATAACGTGTAACGTATAACGTATAACGTATAACGTATAACGTATAACGTATAACGTATAACGTATAACGTGTAACGTATAACGTATAACGTATAACGTATAACGTATAACGTATAACGTATAACGTATAACGTATAACGTATAACGTATAACGTATAACGTATAACGTACAACGTTTAACTTATAACGTATAACGTAGAACGTATAACGTACAACGTATAACGTATAACGTACAACGTATAACGTATAACGTATATCCTATAACGCATAACGTATAACGTATAACGTATAACGTATAACGTATAACGTATAACGTATAACGTATAACGTATAACGTACAACGTTTAACGTATAACGTATAACGTATAACGTACAACGTATAACGTATTACGTATATCCTATAACGTATAACGTATAACGTATAACGTATAACGTATAACGTATAACGTATAACGTATAACGTATAACGTATAACGTATAACGTATAACGTATAACGTATAACGTACAACGTTTAACGTATAACGTATAACGTAGAACGTTTAACGTACAACGTATAACGTATAACGTACAACGTATAACGTATAACGTATATCCTATAACGCATAACGTTTAACGTATAACGTATAACGTAGAACGTATAACGTATAACGTATAACGTATAACGTATGACGTATAACGTATAACGTACAACGTTTAACGTATAACGTATAACGTATAACGTATGACGTATAACGTATAACGTACAACGTTTAACGTATAACGTAGAACGTAGAACGTATAACGTATAACGTATAACGTATAACGTATAACGTATAACGTATAACGTATAACGTATAACGTATAACGTATAACGTATAACGCATAACGTATAACGTGTAACGTAGAACGTATAACGTATAACGTATAACGTATAACGTATGACGTATAACGTATAACGTACAACGTTTAACGTATAACGTAGAACGTAGAACGTATAACGTACAACGTATAACGTATAACGTACAACGTATAACGTATAACGTATATCCTATAACGCATAACGTATAACGTATAAGGTATAACGTATAACGTATAACGTATAACGTATAACGTATAACGTATAACGTATAACGTATAACGTATAACGTATAACGTATAACGTATAACGTATAACGTATAACGTATAACGTATAACGTATAACGTATAACGTATAACGTATAACGTATAACGTATAACGTATAACGTATAACGTATAACGTATAACGTATAACGTATAACGTATAACGTATAACGTATAACGTATAACGTATAACGTATAACGTATAACGTATAACGTATAACGTATAACGTATAACGTATAACGTATAACGTATAACGTATAACGTACAACGTTTAACTTATAACGTATAACGTAGAACGTATAACGTACAACGTATAACGTATAACGTACAACGTATAATGTATAACGTATATCCTATAACGCATAACGTATAACGTATAACGTATAACGTATAACGTATAACGTACAACGTTTAACGTATAACGTATAACGTAGAACGTTTAACGTACAACGTATAACGTATAACGTACAACGTATAACGTATAACGTATATCCTATAACGCATAACGTATAACGTATAGGATATAACGTATAACGTATAACGTATAACGTATAACGTATAACGTATAACGTATAACGTATAACGTATAACGTATAACGTATAACGTATAACGTATAACGTATAACGTATAACGTATAGCGTATAACGTATAACGTATAACGTATAACGTACAACGTATAACGATTAACGTATAACGTATAACGTATAACGTACAACGTATAACGTATAACGTATAACGTATAACGTATAACGTATAACGCATAACGTATAACGTATAACGTATAACGTATAACGTATAACGTATAACGTATAACGTATAGCGTATAACGTATAACGTATAACGATTAACGTAAAACGTATGACGTATTACATATTACGTATATCGTATAACGTATAACGTATAACGTATAACGTATAACGTATAACGTATAACGTACAACGTATAACGTATAACGTATATCCTATAACGCATAACGTATAACGTATAAGGTATAACGTATAACGTATAACGTATAACGTATAACGTATAACGTATAACGTATAACGTATAACGTATAACGTATAACGTATAACGTATAACGTATAACGTATAGCGTATAACGTATAACGTATAACGTATAACGTACAACGTCTAACGTATAACGAATAACGTATAACGTATAACGTATAACGTATAACGTGTAACGTATAACGTATAACGTATAACGTATAACGTATAACGTATAACGTATAACGTACAACGTTTAACGTATAACGTATAACGTAGAACGTATAACGTATAACGTACAACGTATAACGTATAACGTATATTCTATAACGCATAACGTATAACGTATAACGTATAACGTATAACGTATAACGTATAACGTATAACGTATAACGTATAACGTATAACGTATAACGTATAACGTATAACGTATAACGTATAACGTATGTCGTATAACGTATAACGTATAACGTATAACGTATAACGTATAACGTATAACGTATAACGTATAACGTATAACGTATAACGTATAACGTATAACGTATAACGTATAATGTATAACGTACAACGTTCAACGTACAACGTATAATGTATAACGTATAACGTATAACGTATAACGTATAAGGTATAACGTATAACGTATAACGTATAACGTACAACGTTTAACTTATAACGTATAACGTATAACGTATAACGTACAACGTTTAACGTATAACGTATAACGTAGAACGTATAACGTATAACGTATAACGTATAACGTATGACGTATAACGTATAACGTACAACGTTTAACGTATAACGTATGGCGTATAACGTATAACGTATAACGTATACCGTACAACGTATAACGTATAACGTATAACGTATAACGTATAACGTACAACGTTTAACGTATACCGTGTAACGAATAACGTATAACGTATATCGCATGACGTATAACATATAACGTATAACGTATAACGTACAACGTATAACGTATAACGTATATCCTATAACGCATAACGTATAACGTATAACGTATAACGTATAACGTATAACGTATAACGTATAACGTATAACGTATAACGTATAACGTATAACGTGTAACGTATAACGTGTAACGTATAACGTATAACGTATAACGTATAACGTATAACGTATAACGTATAACGTATAACGTATAACGTATAACGTACAACGTTTAACGTATAACGTATAACGTAGAACGTATAACGTATAACGTATAACGTATAACGTATAACGTATAACGTATAACGTATAGCGTACAACGTTTAACGTATAACGTATAACGTAGAACGTATAACGTATAACGTATAACGTATAACGTATGACGTATAACGTATAACGTACAACGTTTAACGTATAACGTAGAACGTAGAACGTATAACGTATAACGTATAACGTATAACGTATAACGTATAACGTATAACGTATAACGTATAACGTATAACGTATAACGTATAACGCATAACGTATAACGTGTAACGTAGAACGTATAACGTATAACGTATAACGTATAACGTATGACGTATAACGTATAACGTACAACGTTTAACGTATAACGTAGAACGTAGAACGTATAACGTACAACGTATAACGTATAACGTACAACGTATAACGTATAACGTATATCCTATAACGCATAACGTATAACGTATAAGGTATAACGTATAACGTATAACGTATAACGTATAACGTATAACGTATAACGTATAACGTATAACGTATAACGTATAACGTATAACGTATAACGTATAACGTATAACGTATAACGTATAACGTATAACGTATAACGTATAACGTATAACGTATAACGTATAACGTATAACGTATAACGTATAACGTATAACGTATAACGTATAACGTATAACGTATAACGTATAACGTATAACGTATAACGTATAACGTATAACGTATAACGTATAACGTATAACGTACAACGTTTAACTTATAACGTATAACGTAGAACGTATAACGTACAACGTATAACGTATAACGTACAACGTATAACGTATAACGTATATCCTATAACGCATAACGTATAACGTGTAACGTATAACGTATAACGTATAACGTATAACGTATAACGTATAACGTATAGCGTATAACGTATAACGTATAACGATTAACGTAAAACGTATGACGTATTACATATTACGTATATCGTATAACGTATAACGTATAACGTATAACGTATAACGTATAACGTACAACGTATAACGTATAACGTATATCCTATAACGCATAACGTATAACGTATAGGGTATAACGTATAACGTATAACGTATAACGTATAACGTATAACGTATAACGTATAACGTATAACGTATAACGTATAACGTACAACGTTTAACGTATAACGTATAACGTAGAACGTATAACGTATAACGTATAACGTATAACGTATGACGTATAACGTATAACGTACAACGTTTAACGTATAACGTATAACGTAGAACGTATAACGTATAACGTATAACGTATAACGTATAACTTATAACGTATAACGTATAACGTATAACGTATAACGTATAACGTATAACGTATAACGTATAACGTATAACGTATAACGTATGACGTATAACGTATAACGTATAACGTACAACGTTCAACGTACAACGTATAATGTATAACGTATAACGTATAACGTATAACGTATAAGGTATAACGTATAACGTATAACGTATAACGTATAACGTATAACGTATAACGTATAACGTATAACGTATAACGTACAACGTTTAACGTATAACGTATAACGTAGAACGTATAACGTATAACGTATAACGTATAACGTATAACGTATAACGTATGACGTATAACGTATAACGTACAACGTTTAACGTATAACGTATAACGTAGAACGTATAACGTACAACGTATAACGTATAACGTACAACGTATAGCGTATAACGTATATCCTATAACGCATAACGTATAACGTATAACGTATAACGTATAACGTATAACGTATAACGTATAACGTATAACGTATAACGTATAACGTATAACGTATAACGTATAACGTATGTCGTATAACGTATAACGTATAACGTATAACGTATAACGTATAACGTATAACGTATAACGTATAACGTATAACGTATAACGTATAACGTATAACGTATAACGTATAACGTATAACGTATAACGTATAACGTATAACGTATAACGTATAACGTATAACGTATAACGTATAACGTATAACGTATAACGTATAACGTATAACGTATAACGTATAACGTATAACGTATAACGTATAACGTATAACGTATAACGTATAACGTATAACGTATAACGTATAACGTATAACGTATAACGTATAACGTATAACGTATAACGTATAACGTACAACGTTTAACTTATAACGTATAACGTAGAACGTATAACGTACAACGTATAACGTATAACGTACAACGTATAATGTATAACGTATATCCTATAACGCATAACGTATAACGTATAACGTATAACGTATAACGTATAACGTACAACGTTTAACGTATAACGTATAACGTAGAACGTTTAACGTACAACGTATAACGTATAACGTACAACGTATAACGTATAACGTATATCCTATAACGCATAACGTATAACGTATAGGATATAACGTATAACGTATAACGTATAACGTATAACGTATAACGTATAACGTATAACGTATAACGTATAACGTATAACGTATAACGTATAACGTATAACGTATAACGTATAGCGTATAACGTATAACGTATAACGTATAACGTACAACGTATAACGATTAACGTATAACGTATAACGTATAACGTACAACGTATAACGTATAACGTATAACGTATAACGTATAACGTATAACGCATAACGTATAACGTATAACGTATAACGTATAACGTATAACGTATAACGTATAACGTATAGCGTATAACGTATAACGTATAACGATTAACGTAAAACGTATGACGTATTACATATTACGTATATCGTATAACGTATAACGTATAACGTATAACGTATAACGTATAACGTATAACGTACAACGTATAACGTATAACGTATATCCTATAACGCATAACGTATAACGTATAAGGTATAACGTATAACGTATAACGTATAACGTATAACGTATAACGTATAACGTATAACGTATAACGTATAACGTATAACGTATAACGTATAACGTATAACGTATAGCGTATAACGTATAACGTATAACGTATAACGTACAACGTCTAACGTATAACGAATAACGTATAACGTATAACGTATAACGTATAACGTGTAACGTATAACGTATAACGTATAACGTATAACGTATAACGTATAACGTATAACGTACAACGTTTAACGTATAACGTATAACGTAGAACGTATAACGTATAACGTACAACGTATAACGTATAACGTATATTCTATAACGCATAACGTATAACGTATAACGTATAACGTATAACGTATAACGTATAACGTATAACGTATAACGTATAACGTATAACGTATAACGTATAACGTATAACGTATAACGTATAACGTATGTCGTATAACGTATAACGTATAACGTATAACGTATAACGTATAACGTATAACGTATAACGTATAACGTATAACGTATAACGTATAACGTATAACGTATAACGTATAATGTATAACGTACAACGTTCAACGTACAACGTATAATGTATAACGTATAACGTATAACGTATAACGTATAAGGTATAACGTATAACGTATAACGTATAACGTACAACGTTTAACTTATAACGTATAACGTATAACGTATAACGTACAACGTTTAACGTATAACGTATAACGTAGAACGTATAACGTATAACGTATAACGTATAACGTATGACGTATAACGTATAACGTACAACGTTTAACGTATAACGTATGGCGTATAACGTATAACGTATAACGTATACCGTACAACGTATAACGTATAACGTATAACGTATAACGTATAACGTACAACGTTTAACGTATACCGTGTAACGAATAACGTATAACGTATATCGCATGACGTATAACATATAACGTATAACGTATAACGTACAACGTATAACGTATAACGTATATCCTATAACGCATAACGTATAACGTATAACGTATAACGTATAACGTATAACGTATAACGTATAACGTATAACGTATAACGTATAACGTATAACGTGTAACGTATAACGTGTAACGTATAACGTATAACGTATAACGTATAACGTATAACGTATAACGTATAACGTATAACGTATAACGTATAACGTACAACGTTTAACGTATAACGTATAACGTAGAACGTATAACGTATAACGTATAACGTATAACGTATAACGTATAACGTATAACGTATAGCGTATAACGTATAACGTATAACGATTAACGTAAAACGTATGACGTATTACATATTACGTATATCGTATAACGTATAACGCATAACGTATAACGTATAACGTATAACATATAACGTATAACGTATAACGTATAACGCATAACGTATAACGTAAAACGTATAACGTATAACGTATAACGTATAACGTACAACGTTTAACGTATAACGTATAACGTAGAACGTATAACGTATAACGTATAACGTATAACGTATGACGTATAACGTATAACGTACAACGTTTAACGTATAACGTAGAACGTAGAACGTATAACGTATAACGTATAACGTATAACGTATAACGTATAACGTATAACGTATAACGTATAACGTATAACGTATAACGTATAACGCATAACGTATAACGTGTAACGTAGAACGTATAACGTATAACGTATAACGTATAACGTATGACGTATAACGTATAACGTACAACGTTTAACGTATAACGTAGAACGTAGAACGTATAACGTACAACGTATAACGTATAACGTACAACGTATAACGTATAACGTATATCCTATAACGCATAACGTATAACGTATAAGGTATAACGTATAACGTATAACGTATAACGTATAACGTATAACGTATAACGTATAACGTATAACGTATAACGTATAACGTATAACGTATAACGTATAACGTATAACGTATAACGTATAACGTATAACGTATAACGTATAACGTATAACGTATAACGTATAACGTATAACGTATAACGTATAACGTATAACGTATAACGTATAACGTATAACGTATAACGTATAACGTATAACGTATAACGTATAACGTATAACGTATAACGTATAACGTACAACGTTTAACTTATAACGTATAACGTAGAACGTATAACGTACAACGTATAACGTATAACGTACAACGTATAACGTATAACGTATATCCTATAACGCATAACGTATAACGTGTAACGTATAACGTATAACGTATAACGTATAACGTATAACGTATAACGTATAGCGTATAACGTATAACGTATAACGATTAACGTAAAACGTATGACGTATTACATATTACGTATATCGTATAACGTATAACGTATAACGTATAACGTATAACGTATAACGTACAACGTATAACGTATAACGTATATCCTATAACGCATAACGTATAACGTATAGGGTATAACGTATAACGTATAACGTATAACGTATAACGTATAACGTATAACGTATAACGTATAACGTATAACGTATAACGTACAACGTTTAACGTATAACGTATAACGTAGAACGTATAACGTATAACGTATAACGTATAACGTATGACGTATAACGTATAACGTACAACGTTTAACGTATAACGTATAACGTAGAACGTATAACGTATAACGTATAACGTATAACGTATAACTTATAACGTATAACGTATAACGTATAACGTATAACGTATAACGTATAACGTATAACGTATAACGTATAACGTATAACGTATGACGTATAACGTATAACGTATAACGTACAACGTTCAACGTACAACGTATAATGTATAACGTATAACGTATAACGTATAACGTATAAGGTATAACGTATAACGTATAACGTATAACGTATAACGTATAACGTATAACGTATAACGTATAACGTATAACGTACAACGTTTAACGTATAACGTATAACGTAGAACGTATAACGTATAACGTATAACGTATAACGTATAACGTATAACGTATGACGTATAACGTATAACGTACAACGTTTAACGTATAACGTATAACGTAGAACGTATAACGTACAACGTATAACGTATAACGTACAACGTATAGCGTATAACGTATATCCTATAACGCATAACGTATAACGTATAACGTATAACGTATAACGTATAACGTATAACGTATAACGTATAACGTATAACGTATAACGTATAACGTATAACGTATAACGTATGTCGTATAACGTATAACGTATAACGTATAACGTATAACGTATAACGTATAACGTATAACGTATAACGTATAACGTATAACGTATAACGTATAACGTATAACGTATAACGTACAACGTTCAACGTACAACGTATAATGTATAACGTATAACGTATAACGTATAACGTATAAGGTATAACGTATAACGTATAACGTATAACGTACAACGTTTAACTTATAACGTATAACGTATAACCTATAACGTACAACGTTTAACGTATAACGTATAACGTAGAACGTATAACGTATAACGTATAACGTATAACGTATGACGTATAACGTATAACGTACAACGTTTAACGTATAACGTATAACGTATAACGTATGACGTATAACGTATAACGTACAACGTTTAACGTATAACGTAGAACGTAGAACGTATAACGTATAACGTATAACGTATAACGTATAACGTATAACGTATAACGTATAACGTATAACGTATAACGTATAACGTATAACGTATAACGCATAACGTATAACGTGTAACGTAGAACGTATAACGTATAACGTATAACGTATAACGTATGACGTATAACGTATAACGTACAACGTTTAACGTATAACGTAGAACGTAGAACGTATAACGTACAACGTATAACGTATAACGTACAACGTATAACGTATAACGTATATCCTATAACGCATAACGTATAACGTATAAGGTATAACGTATAACGTATAACGTATAACGTATAACGTATAACGTATAACGTATAACGTATAACGTATAACGTATAACGTATAACGTATAACGTATAACGTATAACGTATAACGTATAACGTATAACGTATATCCTATAACGCATAACGTATAACGTGTAACGTATAACGTATAACGTATAACGTATAACGTATAACGTATAACGTATAACGTATAACGTATAACGTATAACGTACAACGTTTAACGTATAACGTATAACGTAGAACGTTTAACGTACAACGTATAACGTATAACGTACAACGTATAACGTATAACGTATATCCTATAACGCATAACGTATAACGTATAAGATATAACGTATAACGTATAACGTATAACGTATAACGTATAACGTATAACGTATAACGTATAACGTATAACGTATAACGTATAACGTATAACGTATAACGTAGAACGTATAACGTATAACGTATAACGTATAACGTATGACGTATAACGTATAACGTACAACGTTTAACGTATAACGTATAACGTAGAACGTATAACGTACAACGTATAACGTATAACGTACAACGTATAACGTATAACGTATATCCTATAACGCATAACGTATAACGTATAACGTATAACGTATAACGTATAACGTATAACGTATAACGTATAACGTACAACGTTTAACGTTTAACGTATAACGTATAACGTAGAACGTATAACGTATAACGTACAACGTATAACGTATAACGTATAACGTATATTCTATAACGCATAACGTATAACGTATAACGTATAACGTATAACGTATAACGTATAACGTGTAACGTATAACGTATAACGTATAACGTATAACGTATAACGTATAACGTATAACGTATAACGTATAACGTATAACGTATAACGTATAACGTATAACGTATGTCGTATAACGTATAACGTATAACGTATAACGTATAACGTATAACGTATAACGTATAATGTATAACGTATAACGTATAACGTATAATGTATAACGTATAACATATAACGTATAACGTATAACGTATAACGTATAACGTATAGCGTATAACGTATAACGTATAACGATTAACGTAAAACGTATGACGTATTACATATTACGTATATCGTATAACGTATAACGTATAACGTATAACGTATAACGTATAACGTACAACGTATAACGTATAACGTATATCCTATAACGCATAACGTATAACGTATAAGGTATAACGTATAACGTATAACGTATAACGTATAACGTATAACGTATAACGTATAACGTATAACGTATAACGTATAACGTATAACGTATAACGTATAACGTATAACGTACAACGTATAACGTATAACGTATATCCTATAACGCATCACGTATAACGTATAAGGTATAACGTATAACGTATAACGTATAACGTACAACGTATAACGTATAACGTATAACGTATAACGTATAACGTATAACGCATAACGTATAACGTATAACGTATAACGTATAACGTATAACGTATAACGTATAACGTATAACGTATAAGGTATAACGTATAACGTATAACGTATAACGTATAACGTATAACGTATAACGTATAACGTATAACGTATAACGTACAACGTTTAACGTATAACGTATAACGTAGAACGTATAACGTATAACGTATAACGTATAACGTATAACGTATGACGTATAACGTATAACGTACAACGTTTAACGTATAACGTATAACGTAGAACGTATAACGTACAACGTATAACGTATAACGTACAACGTATAGCGTATAACGTATATCCTATAACGCATAACGTATAACGTATAACGTATAACGTATAACGTATAACGTATAACGTATAACGTATAACGTATAACGTATAACGTATAACGTATAACGTATAACGTATAACGTATGTCGTATAACGTATAACGTATAACGTATAACGTATAACGTATAACGTATAACGTATAACGTATAACGTATAACGTATAACGTATAACGTATAACGTATAACGTATAATGTATAACGTACAACGTTCAACGTACAACGTATAATGTATAACGTATAACGTATAACGTATAACGTATAAGGTATAACGTATAACGTATAACGTATAACGTACAACGTTTAACTTATAACGCATAACGTATAACGTATAACGTACAACGTTTAACGTATAACGTATAACGTAGAACGTATAACGTATAACGTATAACGTATAACGTATGACGTATAACGTATAACGTACAACGTTTAACGTATAACGTATGGCGTATAACGTATAACGTATAACGTATACCGTACAACGTATAACGTATAACGTATAACGTATAACGTATAACGTACAACGTTTAACGTATACCGTGTAACGAATAACGTATAACGTATATCGCATGACGTATAACATATAACGTATAACGTATAACGTACAACGTATAACGTATAACGTAGAACGTAGAACGTATAACGTACAACGTATAACGTATAACGTACAACGTATAACGTATAACGTATATCCTATAACGCATAACGTATAACGTATAAGGTATAACGTATAACGTATAACGTATAACGTATAACGTATAACGTATAACGTATAACGTATAACGTATAACGTATAACGTATAACGTATAACGTATAACGTATAACGTATAACGTATAACGTATAACGTATAACGTATAACGTATAACGTATAACGTATAACGTATAACGTATAACGTATAACGTATAACGTATAACGTATAACGTATAACGTATAACGTATAACGTATAACGTATAACGTATAACGTATAACGTATAACGTATAACGTATAACGTACAACGTTTAACTTATAACGTATAACGTAGAACGTATAACGTACAACGTATAACGTATAACGTACAACGTATAACGTATAACGTATATCCTATAACGCATAACGTATAACGTGTAACGTATAACGTATAACGTATAACGTATAACGTATAACGTATAACGTATAGCGTATAACGTATAACGTATAACGATTAACGTAAAACGTATGACGTATTACATATTACGTATATCGTATAACGTATAACGTATAACGTATAACGTATAACGTATAACGTACAACGTATAACGTATAACGTATATCCTATAACGCATAACGTATAACGTATAGGGTATAACGTATAACGTATAACGTATAACGTATAACGTATAACGTATAACGTATAACGTATAACGTATAACGTATAACGTACAACGTTTAACGTATAACGTATAACGTAGAACGTATAACGTATAACGTATAACGTATAACGTATGACGTATAACGTATAACGTACAACGTTTAACGTATAACGTATAACGTAGAACGTATAACGTATAACGTATAACGTATAACGTATAACTTATAACGTATAACGTATAACGTATAACGTATAACGTATAACGTATAACGTATAACGTATAACGTATAACGTATAACGTATGACGTATAACGTATAACGTATAACGTACAACGTTCAACGTACAACGTATAATGTATAACGTATAACGTATAACGTATAACGTATAAGGTATAACGTATAACGTATAACGTATAACGTATAACGTATAACGTATAACGTATAACGTATAACGTATAACGTACAACGTTTAACGTATAACGTATAACGTAGAACGTATAACGTATAACGTATAACGTATAACGTATAACGTATAACGTATGACGTATAACGTATAACGTACAACGTTTAACGTATAACGTATAACGTAGAACGTATAACGTACAACGTATAACGTATAACGTACAACGTATAGCGTATAACGTATATCCTATAACGCATAACGTATAACGTATAACGTATAACGTATAACGTATAACGTATAACGTATAACGTATAACGTATAACGTATAACGTATAACGTATAACGTATAACGTATGTCGTATAACGTATAACGTATAACGTATAACGTATAACGTATAACGTATAACGTATAACGTATAACGTATAACGTATAACGTATAACGTATAACGTATAACGTATAACGTACAACGTTCAACGTACAACGTATAATGTATAACGTATAACGTATAACGTATAACGTATAAGGTATAACGTATAACGTATAACGTATAACGTACAACGTTTAACTTATAACGTATAACGTATAACCTATAACGTACAACGTTTAACGTATAACGTATAACGTAGAACGTATAACGTATAACGTATAACGTATAACGTATGACGTATAACGTATAACGTACAACGTTTAACGTATAACGTATAACGTATAACGTATGACGTATAACGTATAACGTACAACGTTTAACGTATAACGTAGAACGTAGAACGTATAACGTATAACGTATAACGTATAACGTATAACGTATAACGTATAACGTATAACGTATAACGTATAACGTATAACGTATAACGCATAACGTATAACGTGTAACGTAGAACGTATAACGTATAACGTATAACGTATAACGTATGACGTATAACGTATAACGTACAACGTTTAACGTATAACGTAGAACGTAGAACGTATAACGTACAACGTATAACGTATAACGTACAACGTATAACGTATAACGTATATCCTATAACGCATAACGTATAACGTATAAGGTATAACGTATAACGTATAACGTATAACGTATAACGTATAACGTATAACGTATAACGTATAACGTATAACGTATAACGTATAACGTATAACGTATAACGTATAACGTATAACGTATAACGTATAACGTATATCCTATAACGCATAACGTATAACGTGTAACGTATAACGTATAACGTATAACGTATAACGTATAACGTATAACGTATAACGTATAACGTATAACGTATAACGTACAACGTTTAACGTATAACGTATAACGTAGAACGTTTAACGTACAACGTATAACGTATAACGTACAACGTATAACGTATAACGTATATCCTATAACGCATAACGTATAACGTATAAGATATAACGTATAACGTATAACGTATAACGTATAACGTATAACGTATAACGTATAACGTATAACGTATAACGTATAACGTATAACGTATAACGTATAACGTATAACGTAGAACGTATAACGTATAACGTATAACGTATAACGTATGACGTATAACGTATAACGTACAACGTTTAACGTATAACGTATAACGTAGAACGTATAACGTACAACGTATAACGTATAACGTACAACGTATAACGTATAACGTATATCCTATAACGCATAACGTATAACGTATAACGTATAACGTATAACGTATAACGTATAACGTATAACGTATAACGTATAACGTATAACGTATGTCGTATAACGTATAACGTATAACGTATAACGTATAACGTATAACGTATAACGTATAACGTATAACGTATAACGTATAACGTATAACGTATAACGTATAACGTATAACGTACAACGTTCAACGTACAACGTATAATGTATAACGTATAACGTATAACGTATAACGTATAAGGTATAACGTATAACGTATAACGTATAACGTATAACGTATAACGTATAACGTATAACGTATAACGTATAACGTATAACGTACAACGTTTAACGTACAACGTATAACGTAGAACGTATAACGTATAACGTATAACGTATAACGTATAACGTACAACGTTTAACTTATAACGTATAACGTAGAACGTATAACGTACAACGTATAACGTATAACGTACAACGTATAACGTATAACGTATATCCTATAACGCATAACGTATAACGTGTAACGTATAACGTATAACGTATAACGTATAACGTATAACGTATAACGTATAACGTATAACGTATAACGTATAACGTATAACGTATAACGCATAACGTATAACGTGTAACGTAGAACGTATAACGTATAACGTATAACGTATAACGTATGACGTATAACGTATAACGTACAACGTTTAACGTATAACGTAGAACGTAGAACGTATAACGTATAACGTATAACGTATAACGTACAACGTATAACGTATAACGTATAACGTATAACGTATAACGTATAACGTATAACGTATAACGTATAACGTATAACGTATAACGTATAACGTGTAACGTATAACGTATAACGTATAACGTATAACGTATAACGTATAACGTATAACGTACAACGTTTAACTTATAACGTATAACGTAGAACGTATAACGTACAACGTATAACGTATAACGTACAACGTATAATGTATAACGTATATCCTATAACGCATAACGTATAACGTATAACGTATAACGTATAACGTATAACGTACAACGTTTAACGTATAACGTATAACGTAGAACGTTTAACGTACAACGTATAACGTATAACGTACAACGTATAACGTATAACGTATATCCTATAACGCATAACGTATAACGTATAGGATATAACGTATAACGTATAACGTATAACGTATAACGTATAACGTATAACGTATAACGTATAACGTATAACGTATAACGTATAGCGTATAACGTATAACGTATAACGTATAACGTACAACGTATAACGATTAACGTATAACGTATAACGTATAACGTACAACGTATAACGTATAACGTATAACGTATAACGTATAACGTATAACGCATAACGTATAACGTATAACGTATAACGTATAACGTATAACGTATAACGTATAGCGTATAACGTATAACGTATAACGATTAACGTAAAACGTATGACGTATTACATATTACGTATATCGTATAACGTATAACGTATAACGTATAACGTATAACGTATAACGTATAACGTACAACGTATAACGTATAACGTATATCCTATAACGCATAACGTATAACGTATAAGGTATAACGTATAACGTATAACGTATAACGTATAACGTATAACGTATAACGTATAACGTATAACGTATAACGTATAACGTATAACGTATAACGTATAGCGTATAACGTATAACGTATAACGTATAACGTACAACGTCTAACGTATAACGTATAACGTATAACGTATAACGTATAACGTATAACGTGTAACGTATAACGTATAACGTATAACGTATAACGTATAACGTATAACGTATAACGTACAACGTTTAACGTTTAACGTATAACGTATAACGTAGAACGTATAACGTATAACGTACAACGTATAACGTATAACGTATAACGTATATTCTATAACGCATAACGTATAACGTATAACGTATAACGTATAACGTATAACGTATAACGTGTAACGTATAACGTATAACGTATAACGTATAACGTATAACGTATAACGTATAACGTATAACGTATAACGTATAACGTATAACGTATAACGTATAACGTATGTCGTATAACGTATAACGTATAACGTATAACGTATAACGTATAACGTATAACGTATAATGTATAACGTATAACGTATAACGTATAATGTATAACGTATAACATATAACGTATAACGTATAACGTATAACGTATAACGTATAGCGTATAACGTATAACGTATAACGATTAACGTAAAACGTATGACGTATTACATATTACGTATATCGTATAACGTATAACGTATAACGTATAACGTATAACGTATAACGTACAACGTATAACGTATAACGTATATCCTATAACGCATAACGTATAACGTATAAGGTATAACGTATAACGTATAACGTATAACGTATAACGTATAACGTATAACGTATAACGTATAACGTATAACGTATAACGTATAACGTATAACGTATAACGTATAACGTACAACGTATAACGTATAACGTATATCCTATAACGCATCACGTATAACGTATAAGGTATAACGTATAACGTATAACGTATAACGTACAACGTATAACGTATAACGTATAACGTATAACGTATAACGTATAACGCATAACGTATAACGTATAACGTATAACGTATAACGTATAACGTATAACGTATAACGTATAACGTATAAGGTATAACGTATAACGTATAACGTATAACGTATAACGTATAACGTATAACGTATAACGTATAACGTATAACGTACAACGTTTAACGTATAACGTATAACGTAGAACGTATAACGTATAACGTATAACGTATAACGTATAACGTATGACGTATAACGTATAACGTACAACGTTTAACGTATAACGTATAACGTAGAACGTATAACGTACAACGTATAACGAATAACGTACAACGTATAGCGTATAACGTATATCCTATAACGCATAACGTATAACGTATAACGTATAACGTATAACGTATAACGTATAACGTATAACGTATAACGTATAACGTATAACGTATAACGTATAACGTATAACGTATAACGTATGTCGTATAACGTATAACGTATAACGTATAACGTATAACGTATAACGTATAACGTATAACGTATAACGTATAACGTATAACGTATAACGTATAACGTATAACGTATAATGTATAACGTACAACGTTCAACGTACAACGTATAATGTATAACGTATAACGTATAACGTATAACGTATAAGGTATAACGTATAACGTATAACGTATAACGTACAACGTTTAACTTATAACGTATAACGTATAACGTATAACGTACAACGTTTAACGTATAACGTATAACGTAGAACGTATAACGTATAACGTATAACGTATAACGTATGACGTATAACGTATAACGTACAACGTTTAACGTATAACGTATGGCGTATAACGTATAACGTATAACGTATACCGTACAACGTATAACGTATAACGTATAACGTATAACGTATAACGTACAACGTTTAACGTATACCGTGTAACGAATAACGTATAACGTATATCGCATGACGTATAACATATAACGTATAACGTATAACGTACAACGTATAACGTATAACGTATATCCTATAACGCATAACGTATAACGTATAACGTATAACGTATAACGTATAACGTATAACGTATAACGTATAACGTATAACGTATAACGTATAACGTATAACGTATAACGTATAACGTGTAACGTATAACGTATAACGTATAACGTATAACGTATAACGTATAACGTATAACGTATAACGTATAACGTACAACGTTTAACGTATAACGTATAACGTAGAACGTATAACGTATAACGTATAACGTATAACGTATAACGTATAACGTATAACGTATAGCGTATAACGTATAACGTATAACGATTAACGTAAAACGTATGACGTATTACATATTACGTATATCGTATAACGTATAACGCATAACGTATAACGTATAACGTATAACATATAACGTATAACGTATAACGTATAACGCATAACGTATAACGTAAAACGTATAACGTATAACGTATAACGTATAACGTACAACGTTTAACGTATAACGTATAACGTAGAACGTATAACGTATAACGTATAACGTATAACGTATGACGTATAACGTATAACGTACAACGTTTAACGTATAACGTAGAACGTAGAACGTATAACGTATAACGTATAACGTATAACGTATAACGTATAACGTATAACGTATAACGTATAACGTATAACGTATAACGTATAACGCATAACGTATAACGTGTAACGTAGAACGTATAACGTATAACGTATAACGTATAACGTATAACGTATAACGTATAACGTATAACGTATAACGTATAACGTATAACGTGTAACGTATAACGTATAACGTATAACGTATAACGTATAACGTATAACGTATAACGTATAACGTATAACGTATAACGTATAACGTATAACGTATAACGTACAACGTTTAACTTATAACGTATAACGTAGAACGTATAACGTACAACGTATAACGTATAACGTACAACGTATAACGTATAACGTATATCCTATAACGCATAACGTATAACGTATAACGTATAACGTATAACGTATAACGTATAACGTATAACGTATAACGTATAACGTATAACGTATAACGTACAACGTTTAACGTATAACGTATAACGTATAACGTACAACGTATAACGTATTACGTATATCCTATAACGTATTACGTATATCCTATAACGTATAACGTATAACGTATAACGTATAACGTATAACGTATAACGTATAACGTATAACGTATAACGTATAACGTATAACGTATAACGTACAACGTTTAACGTATAACGTATAACGTAGAACGTTTAACGTACAACGTATAACGTATAACGTACAACGTATAACGTATAACGTATATCCTATAACGCATAACGTATAACGTATAAGATATAACGTATAACGTATAACGTATAACGTATAACGTATAACGTATAACGTATAACGTATAACGTATAACGTATAACGTATAACGTATAACGTATAACGTAGAACGTATAACGTATAACGTATAACGTATAACGTATGACGTATAACGTATAACGTACAACGTTTAACGTATAACGTATAACGTAGAACGTATAACGTACAACGTATAACGTATAACGTACAACGTATAACGTATAACGTATATCCTATAACGCATAACGTATAACGTATAACGTATAACGTATAACGTATAACGTATAACGTATAACGTATAACGTATAACGTATAACGTATAACGTATGTCGTATAACGTATAACGTATAACGTATAACGTATAACGTATAACGTATAACGTATAACGTATAACGTATAACGTATAACGTATAACGTATAACGTATAACGTATAACGTATAACGTACAACGTTCAACGTACAACGTATAATGTATAACGTATAACGTATAACGTATAACGTATAAGGTATAACGTATAACGTATAACGTATAACGTATAACGTATAACGTATAACGTATAACGTATAACGTATAACGTATAACGTACAACGTTTAACGTACAACGTATAACGTAGAACGTATAACGTATAACGTATAACGTATAACGTATAACGTACAACGTTTAACTTATAACGTATAACGTAGAACGTATAACGTACAACGTATAACGTATAACGTACAACGTATAACGTATAACGTATATCCTATAACGCATAACGTATAACGTGTAACGTATAACGTATAACGTATAACGTATAACGTATAACGTATAACGTATAACGTATAACGTATAACGTGTAACGTATAACGTATAACGTATAACGTATAACGTATAACGTATAACGTATAACGTATAACGTATAACGTATAACGTATAACGTACAATGTTTAACTTATAACGTATAACGTAGAACGTATAACGTACAACGTATAACGTATAACGTACAACGTATAACGTATAACGTATATCCTATAACGCATAACGTATAACGTATAACGTATAACGTATAACGTATAACGTATAACGTATAACGTATAACGTATAACGTACAACGTTTAACGTATAACGTATAACGTATAACGTACAACGTATAACGTATTACGTATATCCTATAACGTATAACGTATAACGTATAACGTATAACGTATAACGTATAACGTATAACGTATAACGTATAACGTATAACGTATAACGTACAACGTTTAACGTATAACGTATAACGTAGAACGTTTAACGTACAACGTATAACGTATAACGTACAACGTATAACGTATAACGTATATCCTATAACGCATAACGTATAACGTATAAGATATAACGTATAACGTATAACGTATAACGTATAACGTATAACGTATAACGTATAACGTATAACGTATAACGTATAACGTATAACGTATAACGTATAACGTATAACGTATAACGTATAACGTATAACGTATAACGTGTAACGTATAACGTGTAACGTATAACGTATAACGTATAACGTATAACGTATAACGTATAACGTATAACGTATAACGTATAACGTATAACGTATAACGTATAACGTATAACGTATAACGTATAACGTATAGCGTATAACGTATAACGTATAACGTATAACGTACAACGTCTAACGTATAACGTATAACGTATAACGTATAACGTACAACGTATAACGTATAACGTATAACGTATAACGTATAACGTATAACGTATAACGTATAACGTATAACGTATAACGTATAACGTATAACGTATAGCGTATAACGTATAACGTATAACGTATAACGTACAACGTATAACGATTAACGTATAACGTATAACGTATAACGTACAACGTATAACGTATAACGTATAACGTATAACGTATAACGTATAACGCATAACGTATAACGTATAACGTATAACGTATAACGTATAACGTATAACGTATAGCGTATAACGTATAACGTATAACGATTAACGTAAAACGTATGACGTATTACATATTACGTATATCGTATAACGTATAACGTATAACGTATAACGTATAACGTATAACGTATAACGTATAACGTACAACGTATAACGTATAACGTATATCCTATAACGCATAACGTATAACGTATAAGGTATAACGTATAACGTATAACGTATAACGTATAACGTATAACGTATAACGTATAACGTATAACGTATAACGTATATCCTATAACGCATAACGTATAACGTATAAGATATAACGTATAACGTATAACGTACAACGTATAACGTATTACGTATATCCTATAACGTATAACGTATAACGTATAACGTATAACGTATAACGTATAACGTATAACGTATAACGTATAACGTATAACGTATAACGTATAACGTACAACGTTTAACGTATAACGTATAACGTAGAACGTTTAACGTACAACGTATAACGTATAACGTACAACGTATAACGTATAACGTATATCCTATAACGCATAACGTATAACGTATAAGATATAACGTATAACGTATAACGTATAACGTATAACGTATAACGTATAACGTATAACGTATAACGTATAACGTATAACGTATAACGTATAACGTATAACGTATAACGTATAACGTATAACGTATAACGTATAACGTATAACGTATAACGTGTAACGTATAACGTATAACGTATAACGTATAACGTATAACGTATAACGTATAACGTATAACGTATAACGTATAACGTATAACGTATAACGTATAACGTATAACGTATAACGTATAGCGTATAACGTATAACGTATAACGTATAACGTACAACGTCTAACGTATAACGTATAACGTATAACGTATAACGTACAACGTATAACGTATAACGTATAACGTATAACGTATAACGTATAACGTATAACGTATAACGTATAACGTATAACGTATAGCGTATAACGTATAACGTATAACGATTAACGTAAAACGTATGACGTATTACATATTACGTATATCGTATAACGTATAACGTATAACGTATAACGTATAACGTATAACGTATAACGTACAACGTATAACGTATAACGTATATCCTATAACGCATAACGTATAACGTATAAGGTATAACGTATAACGTATAACGTATAACGTATAACGTATAACGTATAACGTATAACGTATAACGTATAACGTATAACGTATAACGTACAACGTTTAACGTATAACGTATAACGTATAACGTACAACGTATAACGTATAACGTATAACGTATAACGTATAACGTATAACGCATAACGTATAACGTATAACGTATAACGTATAACGTATAACGTATAACGTATAGCGTATAACGTATAACGTATAACGATTAACGTAAAACGTATGACGTATTACATATTACGTATATCGTATAACGTATAACGTATAACGTATAACGTATAACGTATAACGTATAACGTATAACGTACAACGTATAACGTATAACGTATATCCTATAACGCATAACGTATAACGTATAAGGTATAACGTATAACGTATAACGTATAACGTATAACGTATAACGTATAACGTATAACGTATAACGTATAACGTATATCCTATAACGCATAACGTATAACGTATAAGATATAACGTATAACGTATAACGTACAACGTATAACGTATTACGTATATCCTATAACGTATAACGTATAACGTATAACGTATAACGTATAACGTATAACGTATAACGTATAACGTATAACGTATAACGTATAACGTATAACGTACAACGTTTAACGTATAACGTATAACGTAGAACGTTTAACGTACAACGTATAACGTATAACGTACAACGTATAACGTATAACGTATATCCTATAACGCATAACGTATAACGTATAAGATATAACGTATAACGTATAACGTATAACGTATAACGTATAACGTATAACGTATAACGTATAACGTATAACGTATAACGTATAACGTATAACGTATAACGTATAACGTATAACGTATAACGTATAACGTATAACGTATAACGTATAACGTGTAACGTATAACGTATAACGTATAACGTATAACGTATAACGTATAACGTATAACGTATAACGTATAACGTATAACGTATAACGTATAACGTATAACGTATAACGTATAACGTATAGCGTATAACGTATAACGTATAACGTATAACGTACAACGTCTAACGTATAACGTATAACGTATAACGTATAACGTACAACGTATAACGTATAACGTATAACGTATAACGTATAACGTATAACGTATAACGTATAACGTATAACGTATAACGTATAGCGTATAACGTATAACGTATAACGATTAACGTAAAACGTATGACGTATTACATATTACGTATATCGTATAACGTATAACGTATAACGTATAACGTATAACGTATAACGTATAACGTACAACGTATAACGTATAACGTATATCCTATAACGCATAACGTATAACGTATAAGGTATAACGTATAACGTATAACGTATAACGTATAACGTATAACGTATAACGTATAACGTATAACGTATAACGTATAACGTATAACGTACAACGTTTAACGTATAACGTATAACGTATAACGTACAACGTATAACGTATTACGTATATCCTATAACGTATAACGTATAACGTATAACGTATAACGTATAACGTATAACGTATAACGTATAACGTATAACGTATAACGTATAACGTATAACGTACAACGTTTAACGTATAACGTATAACGTAGAACGTTTAACGTACAACGTATAACGTATAACGTACAACGTATAACGTATAACGTATATCCTATAACGCATAACGTATAACGTATAAGATATAACGTATAACGTATAACGTATAACGTATAACGTATAACGTATAACGTATAACGTATAACGTATAACGTATAACGTATAACGTATAACGTATAACGTATAACGTATAACGTATAACGTATAACGTATAACGTATAACGTATAACGTATAACGTATAACGTATAACGTGTAACGTATAACGTATAACGTATAACGTATAACGTATAACGTATAACGTATAACGTATAACGTATAACGTATAACGTATAACGTATAACGTATAACGTATAACGTATAACGTATAGCGTATAACGTATAACGTATAACGTATAACGTACAACGTCTAACGTATAACGTATAACGTATAACGTATAACGTACAACGTATAACGTATAACGTATAACGTATAACGTATAACGTATAACGTATAACGTATAACGTATAACGTATAACGTATAGCGTATAACGTATAACGTATAACGTATAACGTACAACGTATAACGATTAACGTATAACGTATAACGTATAACGTACAACGTATAACGTATAACGTATAACGTATAACGTATAACGTATAACGCATAACGTATAACGTATAACGTATAACGTATAACGTATAACGTATAACGTATAGCGTATAACGTATAACGTATAACGATTAACGTAAAACGTATGACGTATTACATATTACGTATATCGTATAACGTATAACGTATAACGTATAACGTATAACGTATAACGTATAACGTACAACGTATAACGTATAACGTATATCCTATAACGCATAACGTATAACGTATAAGGTATAACGTATAACGTATAACGTATAACGTATAACGTATAACGTATAACGTATAACGTATAACGTATAACGTATAACGTATAACGTATAACGTATAACGTATAACGTATAGCGTATAACGTATAACGTATAACGTATAACGTACAACGTCTAACGTATAACGTATAACGTATAACGTATAACGTATAACGTATAACGTGTAACGTATAACGTATAACGTATAACGTATAACGTATAACGTATAACGTATAACGTATAACGTATAACGTACAACGTTTAACATATAACGTATAACGTAGAACGTATAACGTATAACGTACAACGTATAACGTATAACGTATATTCTATAACGCATAACGTATAACGTATAACGTATAACGTATAACGTATAACGTATAACGTATAACGTGTAACGTATAACGTATAACGTATAACGTATAACGTATAACGTATAACGTATAACGTATAACGTATAACGTATAACGTATAACGTATAACGTATAACGTATGTCGTATAACGTATAACGTATAACGTATAACGTATAACGTATAACGTATAACGTATAATGTATAACGTATAACGTATAACGTATAACGTATAACGTATAACGTATAACGTATAACGTATAACGTATAACGTATAACGTATAACGTATAACGTATAACGTATAACGTATAACGTATAACGTATAACGTATAACGTATAACGTATAGCGTATAACGTATAACGTATAACGTATAACGTACAACGTCTAACGTATAACGTATAACGTATAACGTATAACGTATAACGTATAACGTGTAACGTATAACGTATAACGTATAACGTATAACGTATAACGTATAACGTATAACGTATAACGTATAACGTACAACGTTTAACATATAACGTATAACGTAGAACGTATAACGTATAACGTACAACGTATAACGTATAACGTATATTCTATAACGCATAACGTATAACGTATAACGTACAACGTATAACGTATAACGTATAACGTATAACGTATAGCGTATAACGTATAACGTATAACGATTAACGTAAAACGTATGACGTATTACATATTACGTATATCGTATAACGTATAACGTATAACGTATAACGTATAACGTATAACGTACAACGTATAACGTATAACGTATATCCTATAACGCATAACGTATAACGTATAAGGTATAACGTATAACGTATAACGTATAACGTATAACGTATAACGTATAACGTATAACGTATAACGTATAACGTATAACGTATAACGTACAACGTTTAACGTATAACGTATAACGTAGAACGTATAACGTATAACGTATAACGTATAACGTATGACGTATAACGTATAACGTACAACGTTTAACGTATAACGTATAACGTAGAACGTATAACGTATAACGTATAACGTATAACGTATAACGTATGTCGTATAACGTATAACGTATAACGTATAACGTATAACGTATAACGTATAACGTATAACGTATAACGTATAACGTATAACGTATAACGTATAACGTATAACGTATAACGTACAACGTTCAACGTACAACGTATAATGTATAACGTATAACGTATAACGTACAACGTATAAGGTATAACGTATAACGTATAACGTATAACGTACAACGTTTAACTTATAACGTATAACGTATAACCTATAACGTACAACGTTTAACGTATAACGTATAACGTAGAACGTATAACGTATAACGTATAACGTATAACGTATGACGTATAACGTATAACGTACAACGTTTAACGTATAACGTATAACGTATAACGTATGACGTATAACGTATAACGTACAACGTTTAACGTATAACGTAGAACGTAGAACGTATAACGTATAACGTATAACGTATAACGTATAACGTATAACGTATAACGTATAACGTATAACGTATAACGTATAACGTATAACGTATAACGTATAACGCATAACGTATAACGTGTAACGTAGAACGTATAACGTATAACGTATAACGTATAACGTATGACGTATAACGTATAACGTACAACGTTTAACGTATAACGTAGAACGTAGAACGTATATCGTACAACGTATAACGTATAACGTACAACGTATAACGTATAACGTATATCCTATAACGCATAACGTATAACGTATAAGGTATAACGTATAACGTATAACGTATAACGTATAACGTATAACGTATAACGTATAACGTATAACGTATAACGTATAACGTATAACGTATAACGTATAACGTATAACGTATAACGTATAACGTATAACGTATAACGTATAACGTATAACGTATAACGTATAACGTATAACGTATAACGTATAACGTATAACGTATAACGTATAACGTATAACGTATAACGTATAACGTATAACGTATAACGTATAACGTATAACGTATAACGTATAACGTACAACGTTTAACTTATAACGTATAACGTAGAACGTATAACGTACAACGTATAACGTATAACGTACAACGTATGACGTATAACGTATATCCTATAACGCATAACGTATAACGTGTAACGTATAACGTATAACGTATAACGTATAACGTATAACGTATAACGTATAACGTATAACGTATAACGTGTAACGTATAACGTATAACGTATAACGTATAACGTATAACGTATAACGTATAAGGTATAACGTATAACGTATAACGTATAACGTATAACGTATAACGTATAACGTATAACGTATAACGTATAACGTACAACGTTTAACGTATAACGTATAACGTAGAACGTATAACGTATAACGTATAACGTATAACGTATAACGTATGACGTATAACGTATAACGTACAACGTTTAACGTATAACGTATAACGTAGAACGTATAACGTACAACGTATAACGTATAACGTACAACGTATAGCGTATAACGTATATCCTATAACGCATAACGTATAACGTATAACGTATAACGTATAACGTATAACGTATAACGTATAACGTATAACGTATAACGTATAACGTATAACGTATAACGTATAACGTATGTCGTATAACGTATAACGTATAACGTATAACGTATAACGTATAACGTATAACGTATAACGTATAACGTATAACGTATAACGTATAACGTATAACGTATAACGTATAACGTACAACGTTCAACGTACAACGTATAATGTATAACGTATAACGTATAACGTATAACGTATAAGGTATAACGTATAACGTATAACGTATAACGTACAACGTTTAACTTATAACGTATAACGTATAACGTACAACGTTTAACGTATAACGTATAACGTAGAACGTATAACGTATAACGTATAACGTATAACGTATAACGTATGACGTATAACGTATAACGTACAACGTTTAACGTATAACGTATAACGTATAACGTATGACGTATAACGTATAACGTACAACGTTTAACGTATAACGTAGAACGTAGAACGTATAACGTATAACGTATAACGTATAACGTATAACGTATAACGTATAACGTATAACGTATAACGTATAACGTATAACGTATAACGTATAACGCATAACGTATAACGTGTAACGTAGAACGTATAACGTATAACGTATAACGTATAACGTATGACGTATAACGTATAACGTACAACGTTTAACGTATAACGTAGAACGTAGAACGTATAACGTACAACGTATAACGTATAACGTACAACGTATAACGTATAACGTATATCCTATAACGCATAACGTATAACGTATAAGGTATAACGTATAACGTATAACGTATAACGTATAACGTATAACGTATAACGTATAACGTATAACGTATAACGTATAACGTATAACGTATAACGTATAACGTATAACGTATAACGTATAACGTATAACGTATAACGTATAACGT
The DNA here is from genome assembly GCF_051014685.1 of Ptiloglossa arizonensis. NCBI lineage: Eukaryota > Metazoa > Arthropoda > Insecta > Hymenoptera > Colletidae > Ptiloglossa > Ptiloglossa arizonensis. Next base: position 936,802 of record NW_027478447.1, on the reverse strand, counting down.
ATAACGTATAACGTATAACGTATAACGTATAACGTATAACGTATAACGTATAACGTATAACGTATAACGTATAACGTATAACGTATAACGTATAACGTATAACGTATAACGTATAACGTATAACGTACAACGTTTAACTTATAACGTATAACGTAGAACGTATAACGTACAACGTATAACGTATAACGTACAACGTATGACGTATAACGTATATCCTATAACGCATAACGTATAACGTATAACGCATAACGTATAACGTATAACGTATAACGTATAACGTATAACGTATAACGTATAACGTATAACGTATAACGTATAACGTATAACGTATAACGTATAACGTATAACGTATAACGTATAACGTATAACGTACAACGTTTAACTTATAACGTATAACGTATGACGTATAACGTATAACGTACAACGTTTAACGTATAACGTATAACGTATAACGTATGACGTATAACGTATAACGTACATCGTTTAACGTAGAACGTAGAACGTAGAACGTATAACGTATAACGTATAACGTATAACGTATAACGTATAACGTATAACGTATAACGTATAACGTATAACGTATAACGTATAACGTATAACGTATAACGTATAACGTATAACGTATAACGCATAACGTATAACGTGTAACGTAGAACGTATAACGTATAACGTATAACGTATAACGTATAACGTATAACGTATAACGTATAACGTATAACGTATAACGTATAGCGTATAACGTATAACGTATAACGATTAACGTAAAACGTATGACGTATTACATATTACGTATATCGTATAACGTATAACGTATAACGTATAACGTATAACGTATAACGTACAACGTATAACGTATAACGTATATCCTATAACGCATAACGTATAACGTATAAGGTATAACGTATAACGTATAACGTATAACGTATAACGTATAACGTATAACGTATAACGTATAACGTATAACGTATAACGTACAACGTTTAACGTATAACGTATAACGTAGAACGTATAACGTATAACGTATAACGTATAACGTATGACGTATAACGTATAACGTACAACGTTTAACGTATAACGTATAACGTAGAACGTATAACGTATAACGTATAACGTATAACTTATAACGTATAACGTATAACGTATAACGTATAACGTATAACGTATAACGTATAACGTATAACGTATAACGTATAACGTATGACGTATAACGTATAACGTATAACGTACAACGTTCAACGTACAACGTATAATGTATAACGTATAACGTATAACGTATAACGTATAAGGTATAACGTATAACGTATAACGTATAACGTATAACGTATAACGTATAACGTATAACGTATAACGTATAACGTACAACGTTTAACGTATAACGTATAACGTAGAACGTATAACGTATAACGTATAACGTATAACGTATAACGTATAACGTATGACGTATAACGTATAACGTACAACGTTTAACGTATAACGTATAACGTAGAACGTATAACGTACAACGTACAACGTATAACGTACAACGTATAGCGTATAACGTATATCCTATAACGCATAACGTATAACGTATAACGTATAACGTATAACGTATAACGTATAACGTATAACGTATAACGTATAACGTATAACGTATAACGTATAACGTATAACGTATGTCGTATAACGTATAACGTATAACGTATAACGTATAACGTATAACGTATAACGTATAACGTATAACGTATAACGTATAACGTATAACGTATAACGTATAACGTATAACGTACAACGTTCAACGTACAACGTATAATGTATAACGTATAACGTATAACGTATAACGTATAAGGTATAACGTATAACGTATAACGTATAACGTACAACGTTTAACTTATAACGTATAACGTATAACCTATAACGTACAACGTTTAACGTATAACGTATAACGTAGAACGTATAACGTATAACGTATAACGTATAACGTATGACGTATAACGTATAACGTACAACGTTTAACGTATAACGTATAACGTATAACGTATGACGTATAACGTATAACGTACAACGTTTAACGTATAACGTAGAACGTAGAACGTATAACGTATAACGTATAACGTATAACGTATAACGTATAACGTATAACGTATAACGTATAACGTATAACGTATAACGTATAACGCATAACGTATAACGTGTAACGTAGAACGTATAACGTATAACGTATAACGTATAACGTATGACGTATAACGTATAACGTACAACGTTTAACGTATAACGTAGAACGTAGAACGTATAACGTACAACGTATAACGTATAACGTACAACGTATAACGTATAACGTATATCCTATAACGCATAACGTATAACGTATAAGGTATAACGTATAACGTATAACGTATAACGTATAACGTATAACGTATAACGTATAACGTATAACGTATAACGTATAACGTATAACGTATAACGTATAACGTATAACGTATAACGTATAACGTATAACGTATAACGTATAACGTATAACGTATAACGTATAACGTATAACGTATAACGTATAACGTATAACGTATAACGTATAACGTATAACGTATAACGTATAACGTATAACGTACAACGTTTAACTTATAACGTATAACGTAGAACGTATAACGTACAACGTATAACGTATAACGTACAACGTATGACGTATAACGTATATCCTATAACGCATAACGTATAACGTGTAACGTATAACGTATAACGTATAACGTATAACGTATAACGTATAACGTATAACGTATAACGTATAACGTGTAACGTATAACGTATAACGTATAACGTATAACGTATAACGTATAACGTATAACGTATAACGTATAACGTATAACGTATAACGTATAACGTATAACGTATAACGTACAACGTTTAACTTATAACGTATAACGTAGAACGTATAACGTACAACGTATAACGTATAACGTACAACGTATAACGTATAACGTATATCCTATAACGCATAACGTATAACGTATAACGTATAACGTATAACGTATAACGTATAACGTATAACGTATAACGTATAACGTACAACGTTTAACGTATAACGTATAACGTATAACGTATAACGTACAACGTATAACGTATTACGTATATCCTATAACGTATAACGTATAACGTATAACGTATAACGTATAACGTATAACGTATAACGTATAACGTATAACGTATAACGTATAACGTACAACGTTTAACGTATAACGTATAACGTAGAACGTTTAACGTACAACGTATAACGTATAACGTACAACGTATAACGTATAACGTATATCCTATAACGCATAACGTATAACGTATAAGATATAACGTATAACGTATAACGTATAACGTATAACGTATAACGTATAACGTATAACGTATAACGTATAACGTATAACGTATAACGTATAACGTATAACGTATAACGTAGAACGTATAACGTATAACGTATAACGTATAACGTATGACGTATAACGTATAACGTACAACGTTTAACGTATAACGTATAACGTAGAACGTATAACGTACAACGTATAACGTATAACGTACAACGTATAACGTATAACGTATATCCTATAACGCATAACGTATAACGTATAACGTATAACGTATAACGTATAACGTATAACGTATAACGTATAACGTATAACGTATAACGTATGTCGTATAACGTATAACGTATAACGTATAACGTATAACGTATAACGTATAACGTATAACGTATAACGTATAACGTATAACGTATAACGTATAACGTATAACGTATAACGTACAACGTTCAACGTACAACGTATAATGTATAACGTATAACGTATAACGTATAACGTATAAGGTATAACGTATAACGTATAACGTATAACGTATAACGTATAACGTATAACGTATAACGTATAACGTATAACGTACAACGTTTAACGTACAACGTATAACGTAGAACGTATAACGTATAACGTATAACGTATAACGTATAACGTACAACGTTTAACTTATAACGTATAACGTAGAACGTATAACGTACAACGTATAACGTATAACGTACAACGTATAACGTATAACGTATATCCTATAACGCATAACGTATAACGTGTAACGTATAACGTATAACGTATAACGTATAACGTATAACGTATAACGTATAACGTATAACGTATAACGTATAACGTATAACGTGTAACGTATAACGTATAACGTATAACGTATAACGTATAACGTATAACGTATAACGTATAACGTATAACGTATAACGTATAACGTATAACGTATAACGTATAACGTACAACGTTTAACTTATAACGTATAACGTAGAACGTATAACGTACAACGTATAACGTATAACGTACAACGTATAACGTATAACGTATATCCTATAACGCATAACGTATAACGTATAACGTATAACGTATAACGTATAACGTATAACGTATAACGTATAACGTATAACGTATAACGTACAACGTTTAACGTATAACGTATAACGTATAACGTACAACGTATAACGTATTACGTATATCCTATAACGTATAACGTATAACGTATAACGTATAACGTATAACGTATAACGTATAACGTATAACGTATAGCGTATAACGTATAACGTATAACGTATAACGTACAACGTTTAACGTATAACGTATAACGTAGAACGTTTAACGTACAACGTATAACGTATAACGTACAACGTATAACGTATAACGTATATCCTATAACGCATAACGTTTAACGTATAACGTATAACGTAGAACGTATAACGTATAACGTATAACGTATAACGTATGACGTATAACGTATAACGTACAACGTTTAACGTATAACGTATAACGTATAACGTATGACGTATAACGTATAACGTACAACGTTTAACGTATAACGTAGAACGTAGAACGTATAACGTATAACGTATAACGTATAACGTATAACGTATAACGTATAACGTATAACGTATAACGTATAACGTATAACGTATAACGCATAACGTATAACGTGTAACGTAGAACGTATAACGTATAACGTATAACGTATAACGTATGACGTATAACGTATAACGTACAACGTTTAACGTATAACGTAGAACGTAGAACGTATAACGTACAACGTATAACGTATAACGTACAACGTATAACGTATAACGTATATCCTATAACGCATAACGTATAACGTATAAGGTATAACGTATAACGTATAACGTATAACGTATAACGTATAACGTATAACGTATAACGTATAACGTATAACGTATAACGTATAACGTATAACGTATAACGTATAACGTATAACGTATAACGTATAACGTATAACGTATAACGTATAACGTATAACGTATAACGTATAACGTATAACGTATAACGTATAACGTATAACGTATAACGTATAACGTATAACGTATAACGTATAACGTATAACGTATAACGTATAACGTATAACGTATAACGTATAACGTACAACGTTTAACTTATAACGTATAACGTAGAACGTATAACGTACAACGTATAACGTATAACGTACAACGTATAATGTATAACGTATATCCTATAACGCATAACGTATAACGTATAACGTATAACGTATAACGTATAACGTACAACGTTTAACGTATAACGTATAACGTAGAACGTTTAACGTACAACGTATAACGTATAACGTACAACGTATAACGTATAACGTATATCCTATAACGCATAACGTATAACGTATAAGATATAACGTATAACGTATAACGTATAACGTATAACGTATAACGTATAACGTATAACGTATTTTTTTTTTTTTTTTTTTTTTTTTTTTTTTTTATTAACGTGGGGGAAATCTTCGAAAGACCCCCCCGCCGCCTGGGGAGGGGCGGGGGGAGTGTGGGATTCCCCGCGCCCGGAAGGAAACCCATCGGGCGCGGGACCTACCCACTAAAACCCACCACGGTGGCCATCCTCGCACTATGCAGGGGGAGCACCTGGGACCGAAGACATCATAACATCAGGTGCTCCCCCGTGCAGGGCTCTCGCGCCCGTGTCCTCCCGTTCCAGGGAAGGGAGGGGGTACTTCACCCTCCCTTCCCTGTTTTCTCCTCGGCGCTCTGGCGCCCGACGTCGGAGCAGGGCCACACTGCTCCGACGTCCCACTCCCGGGGGCCGCCCGAGGGCGGCCGCGAGTCCCACACTCGCGACCGCCCACGGCCCCCATAGCCGCGCCGGAGGCACGGCCCTGGGACCGTGCCGTCGGCGCGGCCGCACCCCGGCTCGTACGCTCCCGAGGGCGGCTCTGGCCTCTCCGCCCTCGAGAGCGTCGCCGTCCCTTATTCCTCCCACCCCTCAGACGACGGGCGGTGGCACGAGCCTCAAGGGCTACGCACCCCCGCCCGCCGCTCTCAGGGTGGCCTCCCCAGCCCTTCCGGAGGCCCACCCGCCCCCGGCCTCGGACGAGGCCTCGCTCGCGGTCTCCCGCTCTCGCGAATGCGGCTCGCGGCCTCCTTCCGCGAGATTACCTCCTCGCAGAAGGAGGCCACGGCCCGCCACTTCGTCTCGCTGCCGAGCATGGCCTGTACCACGCCCGGCAGCGATAGGTCCGCCCCAATCACGGCCGTGAGGACACGGCGCTCCACCCCCCAGGCCGGACACACCTCGAGGGTGTGTTGCGCCGTGTCCTCGTCCGCTGGACAGTGCCAGCAGCGCGCCGCCTCTTCCACACCGATCCGGCACAGGTACTGACCGAAGCATCCGTGCCCGGACAGCACCTGCACCAACCGGTAGGTGAGTGAGCCGAAGCGCCTACCCAGCCACTCAAACAGGACCGGCCGGATAGCCCGGACAGTCCTCTGGCCGAACAACGGCTCGGCCAGCCGCTGCTGCCAAAGCTGCAGCATGGACTCCCGGGCCTGGCGCCTCAGGGCCTCCACCTCGCAGCCCGCCAGGACCACCCCATCCTCGCGGGCGCGCATGCGGCCCTCGTAGAAAGCCGCATGCGCGCCCGCGATCAAGTCCGCCGGGGGTAGCCCTGACAGGACGCTCGCCGCCTCATACGAAACGGTCCGGTACCCCCGGGCGATCCGCAGTGCAAGCCGCCTTTGAACCCGGCGCAGCAATACCTTGCTGCGCCGGGAGGCGGCCAGGTCGCCCGCCCAAACGGGGGCCCCGTATAGGGCCACCGAGTGGACCATTCCCGCGTAGAGGCGGCGAACCCGGTCACTCGGGCCCCGCAGGTTGGGGAGGATACGGCCCAAAGCGCCAACTATCCTCTCCAACCGCGGGGCCAGGGCCCGGAAATGGCCCTCGAAGCGCCAGTGGCTGTCGAGGTGAAGTCCCAGATATTTCATCTGAGACCTCACCTCGACGTCTGTCTCACCCACCCGGATCAGGGGGGGAGGCGGCTCTCCCCGGGGTCTATACATCCCGAGTACCTCGGTTTTGTGGAGAGCCACCTCCAAACCGATCCCCCTGATCCGGGAGACGACGCGCCGGACACCGTCCTCGGCGGCCCGAACAGCCCCCCTCCAGTCCCCCCCGACGGCCAACAACAAGGTGTCGTCCGCGTAACATGTCAGACTGACGCCGTCGGGGAGGTCTTCGGCCCGCAGGACGGTGTCGTACCCGAGGTTCCACAGCAGGGGTCCTAACACCGACCCCTGCGGAACCCCGGAGTACACCGCTCTCCTCTCCGTCCCGCACCGGCCCGGATACTCGATCCACCTGTCGCGGAGGTAGTCCTCGACGACTGCCCTAAGGTAGGCGGGGACTCGATGTTCCTCAAGCCCCCGCCTAATCGCCGCCCAGGGTAGGGTGTTAAACGCATTGGCGATGTCCAAGGACACCGCCAATGCCACCCCACCCCGGGAGACCGCCGAGGCCGAGAGGGACCGGACGCGTCGAATCGCGTCGATCGTCGACCGGCCCTCCCGGAACCCGAACTGGCACTCCGCCAGCCCGGGCCCACCCCGCGACAGGTGCCCGACGATGTGGGCCGCCACGACTCTTTCTAGGAGCTTGCCCACATCGTCGAGCAGGCAAATCGGCCGGTACGCTGACGGAGAGTCCGCGGGCCTACCCTCTTTCCGGAGGAGGACCATTCGGGCCACCTTCCATGCGGAGGGGAATCGCCCGGCCTCCAGGCAGCGGTCGAATAGCTCCCGGAGGCCGTCACCCAGGACGTCCGCGGCCAAGACCAAGACTCGGCCGGGCACTCCCGAAGGACCCGGGGCAGTATCCTTCGCCCCGAGTCTTCGGATGGCCGCGGCTAGCTCCCCAGCCGAGACCCCCAGCTCCGCGGACCAGGTGGTCGGGTCCGCAGAGGGACGTGGCCCGCTCTCCCCCACGATCGGGAAGAGCGTGTCGACCACGTCCCTCAAGAGCTGGGGGTCGAGACCCTCGGTGATCGGGGGCGCCCATGGCCGGAGTTTATTCAGAACTATCCGGTATGGGCGCCCCCATGGATCCCGCTCGAGGGTCTCAAGGAGCTCCTTCCAGCTCTGGGCCTTGGCCCGTTTGATGGCGACCTGCAGAGCCCTCTTTCCCGCGCGATAGGACTCGTACAGTTCCGCCGCCCTAGCCCGCGCGCCGTCGTCGCCGTTCCGTCCGGCCCGACGACGCGCGCGGGTGTACTGGCGTCGGGCCCGGACGCATGCTGTCCGCAATTCCCCGATTTCGCCCGACCACCAGTACACCGCCCGACGAGGAGACCGCGGCCCGGCCCGGGGCATCGCCGCGTCGCAAATGCGCGCGACGGCGCTCCCGAGCCGAGCCACGGCCCCCTCCAGGTCGGGCAGCCTGGTCTCCCGTCGAGGCCAGGTTTCGGCCAGAGCGGCCACCACCAGGACGTCCTTGTCAAGGCGCCGAAGCGCCCATCTGCGTGGTGGTGGTGGGGCGCTACCCGCTCCCGGGCGGAGGTGTCGGTGCGGGGCCGCGGCGGCCTCGGGGGAGGTCAAGACCACGCGGATATACCGGTGGTCCGATAATGTCTCCTCCCCCACCACCACGTCCCACCCGGACACCATACGCGCGGCGCCGGGGGATCCAAACGTCAAATCCACTATGGACCCTCCCCCGCGCCGCACGCACGTCAGCTCCGACCCCCGGTTAATCAACCGGAGGTCGAAGCCCGCCGCCCAGTCGCCCAGAGCCTCGCCCCTCCGATTGGTCCTGGGGGACCCCCATGCCACAGACCAGGCATTGAAGTCCCCCAGGACCAGCACCGGCCGGGGCGCAATCCTTGTGAGGCACGCCCCCACCCCGGCCAAGTACTGCTCGAAGGCAGCAAGGCCGCAGTTGGGCGAAACGTAGCACCCCACCACGGCGACTCCCCCCCACTGGACGGCGACGAATCCCGCCCCGTTCTCCAGTAAGGAGAACGGAGGGGACCCGTCACCGCCCTGCCACACAGCCGCCACCAAGCCGGCCGCATCCCCCATCCAATGCGGATGGTCGGGGACGCGGTACGGCTCGGCGGCGACTGCCAGACCACCCCCCCACTCCGCCAGCGTCTGACACATCAGGTCCTGCGCTGCACGGCAGTGGTTGAGGTTGGCCTGCAGGAGGAGGCGGGGAGCCATTATTTGATGGCCTCCTCACCGCCTCCTGGTGGCACCTCCGTGAGGACGGCGGCGGGGCCGATGTCCACCTCCATCGCGGACACCAACGCCGTCGCCGCCTCCGACCTCTTCCTTGCGACCGTCGCGTCGGTCGCGGCCAGGTCCGCGGGCGCCGCGGCGCTCGCAGCTGGGGCCGCTCTCACCGGCGCCGGGAGCGGCCCCGGCGCCCCTCTCCTCTGCCCTCGTCGGGATGGGGGGGTACATTGCTTCCCCCCCATTCGGTGCGCGGCTGGTCTCCCCATGTCCGCACACAGCGGGCACTTGGGGGCCGCCGCGCAGTGGCTCGCGCGGTGGCCTTCGGCACCGCAGCGGTAACAAGTACCGCTGCGGTCCACCGCGGAGGTGCACCGCTGCCTGACATGGCCCGTCTCCAGACAGCGGTAGCACTGGAGTGGGCGTTGGGCGAGGACCTCGATCCTCGCCGACACCCAGCCCACCACGATCCTCCCGACTGCTTCTTACTTCCGGGCAGCCGGAAGAGGGCACCGTGCCCACACCGCTCCCAGGCCGGTGGAGGACCGCCGGACCTCCCCGGTCCGGATGTCCCCCTCAGAGCAGCCACCG